>NC_142468.1:62899848-63202878 GCF_049115385.1 Moschus berezovskii
AAGGTAATGCACTGACTGACATTCCTCATATGGAAAGTTTGATGCCAACTGATGATATTTAACATAATACCTGCATCTCTAAGCTCTGTTAAAATCTTCTGACCACTGCACTGAAGTTTAAAGATATGTATCGATTTCTAATTTAGACAAGGGCTTGGTCCTATACAGGATGAAACATTGGTCAAAAGTCAAGACATTTTGTCACTAGGAAAAACACAGCTATCTGAAAGCTGGAGACAACATGAAAAGGAGATCTGCTACATAAATCACAAGTCCAATATAGTTTTAAATATAGAAGTAGATTGACTTGGGGTATGGATAACTTAAAGTCTTATGTGGCTTTCCTGTTTACTGTCAAAATTCAGGATTATTTCCAGAGACAAAACTGGCCTGAACCTACTAATGGTAGCTGAGTACTTCTACCTATCAGTGAAAAACACTTGCCAAGATAAGGAATTAGGCAGAATCTAACAAAAAGCTTGCAACTATGGTTCCCTATCAGTATAACCAGTCCTTCATGGATAGGCAGCCCCTTTCAGGGCTTCATGAAGTGAATTTAAACAGGAGGCAGTTGGACACTTTTAGCCTCAAAAAGCTTCTGGTTCAGTGACCCATATTACAATCTGCAGTCTGGGATGATCTCAAATCTGTTATCCAATCCTATTTGAAGTTTACTTACTTGGGATTACTGTTCCTAAATACCTAACTGCTGAAATTTCGGACTGGGTGTATTTAACTTTACTTTGTAAACATGAACATTTAGCTCATGGATCATATGTGTGTTTGGACTCAAGTTGAGTAAGCCTCTCGACTAGATGAAACCCACATCTTTAGAGCAATCAGCAAAATCCCGTTTGCTTTTAACTGTTCTATCCTTGAAGAAATGAGATGAAATGACTCCAGATTTTTCTTCCTAAGAGGCCCTTAGGATTGTGCAACTGCAGGATGAAGGTTCAGACCCAGATGAAACGTGACTTTATAGTTCACACATTAAATGCTTGGATCACTGTCCAAACAGTATGTGTGGTCCTCTGCTATTTGTATTTCTACCCTAAGATGCATTTCTTCTCTCAAAATTATAAATAATATTTATTCCAGGTGCCAAAGCAAGGGAAGCAACTTCTTGGCTTCTATTTCTATTATTTACTATAGAAAGATACAACATCTAGATGGTAGTTACCAAGTGCCTGGACATATGATACTTCTGTGTGCTGTCTGCAGAAAAGTGAAAAACAGCATTCATATAGAAATCACACAACTGTGTTCTAGAAATCAACATGTGCACACTCCAGCGAGGGGTGCTGCAACAATGGGAATGCTGGGGAGGGTCTTTTATCCTCCACCCTTTTGGAAAATGTGTTTCCTAGATGATAAAATAAGATCAAGAAAAAAATGTATGTTGAATATTGAACTTCAAAGGCAACTCAGCAAGAACTATTCAAAATTCCAACTTTATTTTCCAATCTTTTGAATACTGGGTTGCTTTTATAAACTATATACAAATGAAATTACCATTGCTTATGCTCATGATGAAGATGCTTAAAGCATATTTAACTACTTTCTTAGTTTCTTTGTAATGAGTTGTACTGTCAAACATATGACTTTATTATTTCTAGGTCTATTTTTAAATGCCCTTCAAAAATTAATACTAATTGACTGGAAAATCAAGTTACACATATTTGATAAGAGAAATGAGAGAGATTTTTGTTCTCATTCTCTATGTAAATTCTCAGAATTTAGAACACCCAAGGTTGAACTGACATTTAACACTGAAAATGACCAGTACTCAGAATGTATTTAGTTTTTTAGTTTCTGGGTTTTCTTGTTTGAAACTGACTTATCAATACTGCACCTTCTTTAAATGTTTTAAATAATTAAGTCACTTAAAAGCAGAAAATAAAATCTACTTTTATAATCAGTTTAGTTAGTAAAGGAATTTTATAAGGAAACTATCACACCATGGGATTTGATCAATTACCCACGGTTGCCATGCTTTCTCAGTATGAAATCTGCTCATGGTGTTTCACCAAAATTCTGAAACACTGTAGCAATGCCAGACTTTGAGAATCTGGATAGGATGGGAAAAATATATATATATATAGTCTTAGTTTACTTAAAAGTTTACTACCCAAAAGGTAGATGCTTGATTGATCCTGCCCTGGAACTTTCATAGTAAACCCCAAACCCTTCTATGGAATACTAGAGCAATACACAGCAGCAATGCAACAATGTCCAATATTGAAACTGAGGATTACATTAATTAATGGACTAGAAACCTGATACAATTTTTCTCATAAAATGTTCCTCTTTTCTTCTTGTGTAGGGGCAGAAAAAGAATCTCCCTCAACTACAGTCTACTTCATATGGCTGTAGCAATCTTAATAATTAAAAATCACATATATAAACACTTAACCTTTTAAGAATCATTTCAAAATTGTGCCATATGAAATAAGCTAATTTTGTAAATTAGGTTGATAAGAATCATAAAGTTTTTCCAACTGATTCCATTCCAAATAAAAGGGAAAGTTATATTAACCATTATAATTGTGTCCTATATTAAAATTTCTTGCTAAATTAGAAAAAGGAAAAATTTCTCATTAACATTAAATAATTCAAAATGATTTGATTACTAATCTATCAAGTTTCATATCTTCCAAGCTCAGATTCATGTTTTCAGTAACTTGTCTCAAAGGCAGATGTCATTCATTGCTATGAATCTACATTTACAGTTCATGAGTTATAGCACATATCTTACTTTTAATATTTTCTATATTAATTAAAACCATCTAATGTTTCCTTGGGGGTGGGGATGGTTTTAACTAGCATGAATCTGTAATGATTAGAGAACAATTATTAACTATAAAACCTACATATCAAAAATTATGTCCTTAGACTGCTTCTAATATAGTTCAGTTCAGTTCAGTTCAGTCGCTCAGTAGTGTCCGACTCTCCGCGACCCCAGGAATCACAGCACGCGATAATAAAGATAATATATTTCATTAAATTTAGGTCTGTATAGTCAAAGCTATGGTTTTCAGGTAGTCATGTATGAATGTGAGAGTTTGATCATAAAGAAGGCTGAGCACCCAAGAACTGACGCTTTCAAACTGTGGTGCTAGAGAAGACTCTTGAGAGTCCCTAGGACTGCAAGGAGATCAAACCAGTCAATCCTAAGGGAAATTAACCCTGAATATTCTTTGGAAGGACTAATGCTAAAGTTGAAGCTCCATTACTTTGGCCACCTGATGCAAAGACCTGACTCATTGGAAAAAGATCCTAATCCTGGGTAAGATTGAAGGCAGAAGGAGAAGGGGATGACAGAGGATGAGATGGTTGGTTGACCTCACTGACTCAATGGACATGAGTTTGAGCAAGCTCTGAGAATTGGTGATGGACAGGGAAGCCTGGCATGCTGTAGTCCATGGGGTCTCAAAAAGCTGGACATGACTTAGCAGCTGAACAACAACAATACTGAGACATTCTATATCCTCATTCACAAATTCACTATTATTTGATTATACCTCAAACTTTATAAGTGACTCAAAATATTAAAGTAGGTTCTCTTTGTTTGAAAAGTTTTGCTTAGGTTTTTAGTCCAAATTGATATAATTCTGAACTGAGACTTAAGTAAAGCTTAAGATTGCTTAGGCAGAGTGTATCTTACTCATGATTTCCTATATAAGAGGCAAAAAGGTAAATTTAACGTTATGGTACATAAGCCAAAATTTTTCTTTCATCTGCTACTTTATAGGTATGAAAGTGTCAGTCACCCAGTCATGTCTGACTCTTTGGGACCTAATGGACTATAGCCCTCCAGGCTCCTCTGTCCATGGAGTTCTCCAAGCAAGGATAGTGAAGTGGGTTTTCATTACCTTCTCCAGGGGATTTTCCCAACCCAGGGATCAAACCCAGGTCTTCTGCCTTGCAGGTGGATTTTCTGCCTTTTGAAAGCCCTACTTGTAGGTATGAAATGTGAGGAATCTAACACTAACATTCTTTTACCATATGATTTTCAGGGATAAATTTAAAGTGAAAATAAGTATGACGACTTAAGGACATCATCACTTTTTTAGCAGGTATTTATGGGGCCATTGTTCAAATATAAATCATAACATTTGATACTAGATATAAGAGATAAATCTAAACCTCCAATAACAATAGGGACTTCTGGTTATCTGGGAAGAAAGAACAAGAATTCAATCAATATGACTAAATCCATCCATGTGCCTCTTGATAGCCCTAGACTTCATTAACCATCTCTTCCAAACACAAACCAAGCCCTAATCTCATTTACTTCCTCATTTAAATGTCTCATCCCCTGAACTCATGGCCTCTGCAACACACCAAAGAATGTAAGTAGGTTCATATATTGTGTGTGTGTGTGTGTATACATACAAACACATATATTGAGCTCCTTCTGGGCTTCCCTGGTGGCAGTGGTAAAGAATCCACCTGCTAATGCAGGAGATACACGTTCAATCCCTGGGTGGGGAAGATCCCCCTGGAGGAGGAAATGGCAAACATCTCCAGTATTCTTGCCTGAAGAATCTGCCATGGACAGAGAAGCCTGGCAGGCTACAGTCATGGGGTTGCAAAGAGTTGGACATGACTGAGCACATACTGAGATCTTTTTAAAAAAGAAGTTCAAGTTTCTACATGAAAAATGTAATCATGTATATGAATCTATTGTATCATCTATCATGTGAAAACAGTGGATGGATTTTAACCAAATGTGGGAATTTTATGTCTGGGATGATAAGTCTTAAAATGTGGATGATGTATGTATTCAGGATACACTTTGGGGAGACTTTAGAACTAAAGAGATCAGCAGTTGTCTCCCAGGGCAATCAGCAGGGAGGTCTAAGGGAGAGGACTGTGTGAAGGCCTTCCTGTAAAGCCACACCACAAGAACCATGGATAGCAGGAAAACAACAACGTGGCTGGTGCATCAGAGGACAGGCTCACAAATGATGGGATGTGATTTTTAATGTGCTGTGTACCTCACTGAAAAGATTTCTATAGCTTACTCCAGAGGAACAATGGCAAGATTTAATTACGCAGTAAGAGAACATTGCCCCTGCCTCTCTTTTCTGTTTTGCAGGACATCTTATATCATTGGAAGGTTTTCTCACCCTGGCCTCAAACACTCCTTGCATTTCTGTGACTCTTATTTGGCCCCTAAGGTCACTGACTTCCTCAACACAGTGGTCCTAAATTCAGAAGTAAAGAACTATAAATCAAGTTTTTCATACAGTGTTTTATGTCCACAGCACAAATAATTTTCTGGCATCACTATAGTTTTGACACTTTTATATCTGAAATGTCTTAAAATCCCAAACCTGAAACTAATAATATTAAACATGGATGGCATGAAGCTGGATTTAGGTAAGCAACAGGGTAGGAAGTACCTACACACTTCATACTAGCAAATGAGTTGCATTTGTCTGGCAAATAAAGAAGTGAATCACCTCCTTGCCTAAAGCTGCTCATTCTTTGGAGTGTGATTATCACAGCAGAAGAACAGTTGCTGTGTTTGCTCATGTTATAAGCAAGAGTGATAGCTAACAGAAAACATTACCAAAACATTTGGTAAATTACATTTACATTGATAAATCTATAAAATCCCATCTGCAGCTTGTCAATAGTATATAAACCTAGATCAAACTTTGATCAATAGCAGCAAGTGGTTATCTTGGGAAAAAAAATCTACTTTGCCTCTTCAGTTTTGGATTCTGCTGTTAAGATGATATACTGATTGAATTTTAGATCTCATGCACAAAGACTGGAGATTATTAGCATTCTTTGAATATAAATGAATACTCTGTTATGGGATTCAATTTCTCTCTGAATTTTAATTTTGAAGATGTACTTGTTTTGTTCATATTAATAATCAGAATTTTAATCATTTTTTGTTCCCATGAAAATACTAGAGTTGGAAAAAGAAGAAAATATAGTTAGATATATAAAGTTTCAGGTCTGTGATGACATTAAGATCATAATATACCAGAGATAGATCTCCAGTGTAAAGCAATCTCATTGTTATTTTAGTCCATAAAAAGAGTGACTATGATGAAAAGATGTTCACTGAATATACAACTTTTCCTTTCCTAGTGATGACTTCTCCTGATCAACTATATAACAAGTCACCTAAACATACTAAATTGCTTTTAGTTTGTACCCATAAGAGGCCACTAACTGAGCTTGCTCAGAGACATGAAAATAAATACCAGCTTGTCAGTTCTTCTCCGGATCAAAAGAGGATATATATTATCAGGAAGAATTCACAGAGAAAATGGGAACAGGCTGCTCTCCGGGATAAATCTTTAAAGCAGATTCTATTTTCACCTTCCAGAAAGCAGACATTAAACTGTATCTCACCTTTTTCATCATCTCTCTCCCCCCCATAAATGCATGAGTATAAAATATACTGTTCCAGTTGAGGCTGATTCAATAGGACAGTGTGCGATTTTTAAGACCGAAATACAATCATTAGTAGATAACCGAAGAAGTAGTTCCTTTCTTGTGACTCCATGCTTCTGGGTGTCCATTTACTTTCATTCTAAGGGTATTTACATACTAAGATCAGATATTAATGCTATGAAATTATTTTGCTTTTCATCAAAAATTATTTTATTGTAAAATAACATAACTGTGCTGTATACAACAACTTTAATCTCTTTAAGTAGGGACAGGTATTGTAAAGAGAGATTTAGCTAATACTTCTTTAGGAGAAAGGATGGATTTAAGGGATGTATAACCATACAGCAAGATAAAAATTCTGAAACAAAAAAAGATTTGTAATATGTAACTTATGCCAATTGCCTTTGAAAAATGTTTGGATGGGATGGTTATATATAGATATTTGATTTATACAAAGTATTTTTTAAAAATCAGTTTCTTTAGTAAATATAAAGTAGAATCCAACCACTTGGTGCCTCAGGTAGCTAAGAATATACATTCACTAAAGCATTCAACCTCAAATATAAAATTTAAAATAAAGCCAACCTTTATGGTACAGGGTTTACTTACATGATGACTATTTATCTGGATAATATAGACATATTATTTTTTTCCAATTTTTAAAAGTTTCATTTTATCATTTTTATTTTCTTTAATCTAAAAACAATACATTTTAAATGTGGGATTTATTTGTTAAGAATCTGTTAATTCTTTATTTTCCCCCTGCTAAGAGATGATGTTTCAATTTTCTGATAACTTACAGTGAGGATGTGGTGATACAAAATTATCATACTGACTTTCTAAGTGTCCCTTACCCCTAAAATATTGCAGTGTCTTATTTTCTTAAAGAGTTTGATGCGATATAGCCTTTTAAGTTGATGAGATGAACAGGATTGGACAAGTCTTCATCTCTACACAGGTTATTCAGTCCTCAAATTAATGAAGTTTTGAATTTTTGAACAAAATTTCTAAAGTGATTTCACCTGTGTAAAAATTAAAATATAGAAGTCTTCCTGGATTGAAAACCAAGTGGGAATTGGACCAGTCTGAAGTCCTGATGGTCAGACATATAAATTATTGCCATTCGTATTATTAGGTAAATTCTACTGTTCCTTTTTAAACTTATGTCCCAATTTCCTGGACTTTTCCAGAGATTTTTGTCTTCAGAAGTCACCTCAGTACTTTGGCAATAGTGTGAGCTCCAAAAACATTTGATTTGAATTAAATATGTTGCTTTCCATTCGGAAAAATCTCATTTTATCCCTGCTCCAGTCTTGCCTTCATCCTCTTTGCCACACCATAATCTTGTTGAAATACAGTCCATCAATTGTTATTTTGTTTTAATGCTATACCAAATATCATGCTGACACAAATTCAGACACCAAGAAATATAGGAAAAATCATATTAAAGGCATTTGGGGGAATTGGTATGTTTTTAAATAAGTGATTTAAAATAAAACCTTCTAGATTTTTAAAAAGCTATTCTGCAGTGGAAAACGTTGTTCTCTGTGTTTTCTCTGTTCAGCTTCTTGAGACTGTAGAGAAACCTTGCCTGTCTTCTAACATACCCTCTACAGAAACATCAAGTCGGAAATCACTGAGCCCTGCTACAGCACTTGCTTTTTCTGCAGTTCATTTTATGGGAGCACCTGTTCGTGTAGATAAATGATATCAAACGTGGATGCCAACCTAAAAGATAGTGACTTCAATGAGGGAAGCCAAGCAGGAGTTGGACCTGCATGCAGTAGGCAAGTCCATCCAGCTTCTGTAATCAGGCCCTGAGGGAACACATTTATGACAGCTGTTTAGACCTCTTACATGTCTGCTCATCTGCTTACTGTGGAAGAAATGTGCACTTATCAACCCAGTCCTGGAGTGAACATCTATCTACGACCATTGGTTAAAATGGGTCCTTTACTTTAGCCTACATTCATTGCTTGGCAATTAGAGTCCATTCAAATGAACATGGTCTTATGTAAATAATTTGAAGTGTGGCAATTATCACAAGTGTGCACATTCAACAGGCTTTGTCTGCTTTTACTTGTTGCCAACTCTACAGTGAAGGGGATATTTCTGAGTCTAAAAACAGCACAGAGAACTGGTCAAAACTGTACAAGGTATTTCTTATCAAAATAGACAAACTATCTTTTGGAGCATACCTTCATCAGCCCAAAGATAAAATAAATCTTAATGTTATTCTGGGATATTAGACAACTCTACTGGAAATAAAAATCATTTTTAGAGTCCAGTTTACTTCCCCAAAAAACAATATTGACTTCATAAAAATTTCTACTATAAAAACACTTCACAGTTGCAAATCACTTTCATAACTGTAGTTAAGTGGGACTCTATTTACTGATGTGGCAAAGGCAAGGGCAAAAACTGATGCACTGTCATTGGCAAGGAAACGATAGAAAGTAGTTATAAATATGTAAACTATTTTTGACATGGTACAAGAATCTATAAAATAGTTGCCCCTTGAAAGTGAAACTACCTAACTGGGAGCAGAGGGAGGTGGGAGACTTCTTTAGGCTCCATTCTTTGAAACTTGTTGAATTTTATACTTTATGTTTTCACTATAAAAGCAAAAAGAAACAATAAGTTTGACTTGTGAACGCTATGGAACTATAGGAAATTTAGTTTCACTGGTTGTTATCACCAGGGTCTTAGACAAGAACCTGGTATGCATTACCTCGTGCAGTCCTAAGAAATTTGGATTATTAACCCTCTATTACATAGTGAGGGGGTTATCACGCGTGGGTTGTGCTCGACCATTGCTGTTCAACAATAAGATAGGAACCAGTGTTTTCCTATTAGCTTTCATTTCTTCAGCTGTCATCAATACTTCACTCTATTTGGGGATAATAAGATGTTTATTTTGAGCCATGAAATCAGAGGTGAGGAACAATTGTCCACACAGTCTACATAAGAATCTGTGAAGACCATGGTTACTAAAGGGTTATTCAGCCAGATAACCATGTACAGTTAGTTTTCAACAGGAGACATTTATCTCACAGAAGAAAATACAACAGTTGACTTATTCTTTTCTGCTCTGTTGAGCCACAGTCCTACACAGAATGGTGAAGAAAGAGCTGCTAGAGATGATAGAGTTTCCCCACAACTCCCTGTAGCACTTATGCTTACACGTTCCCCTGTCCCTCTGCCATCTCCTCCTAGAGGTCCTCTTCTAAACTCTTTAGGACTGGAGGCAATGTTGTTTAGCTGTAACTCTATTCACTGTTCAACATTATTCTTTTAGCATGAATTCTCTTCCTTGCTTCCATGAATCCTTCCTAATCAATTATAAAGTGTTTTTTCTTTTACAAATTACCTTACTAATGCTCAAGACAGTGCATCTAATTCTGTCCAGTTAAGAAAATTATCAAGTATAAGAAAGTATAAAGAATGAACTGACAAAAGTTTTGTATTTCCAAATATTATATTCTTAAATATAGATGAAAAAACAGAGTTGTTAATCCAATCAAGGTGATAGTTACTACTTAGAAAAAGAGGCTCAAAACACAGTTTTAACTAACTCCAGCACTCATGCATAAAAACATTAGGTTTTATATTGTTTCATCCAATTCTCAAACCCATATAGTAGGAGTTTTATACTGATGCTCTAATGAATGAGCACAAATTACAACAGCTTGCCTATTGAGATGGAGAAGGCAATGGCAAGCCACTCCAGTACTCTTGCCTAGAAAATCCCATAGATGGAGGAGCCTGGTAGGCTGCAGTCCATGGGGTTGCTAAGGGTCGGACACGACTGAGCGACTTCACTTTCACTTTCACACATTGGAGAAGGAAATGGCAACCCACTCCAGTGTTCTTGCCTGGAGAATCCCAGGGACGGGGGACCCTGGTGGGCTGCCATCAGTGGGGTCACACAGAGTTGGACATGACTGAAGTGACTTAGCAGCAGCAGCAGCAGCCTCTTGAGAAACCTGTATGCAGGTCAGGAAGCAGCAATCTGAACTGTATATGGAACAACAGACTGGTTCCAAATAGGAAAAGGAGTACGTCAAGGTTGTATATAGTCACCCTGCTTATTTAACTTATATGCAGACTACATCATAAGGAATGCTGGCCTGGAAGAAGCACAAGCTGGAATCAAGATTGCTGGGAGAAATATCAATAATCTCAGATATGCAGATGACACCACTCTTATGGAAGAAAGTGAAGAGGAACTCAAAAGCCTCTTGATGAAAGTGAAAGAAGAGAGTGAAAAGGTTGGCTTGAAGCTCAACATTCAGAAAACTAAGATCATGGCATCTGGTCCCATCACTTCATGGGAAATAGATGGGGAAACAGTGTCAGACTTTATTGTTTTGGGCTCCAAAATCACTGCAGATGCTGATTGCAGCCATGAAATTAAAAGACGCTTCCTGCTTGGAAGGAAAGTTATGACCAACCTAGATAGTATATTAAAAAGCAGAGACATTACTTTGCCAACCAAGGTCCGTCTAGTCAAGGCTATGGTTTTTCCAGTGGTCATGTATGGATATGAGAATTGGACTATGAAGAAAGCTGATCGCTGTAGAATTGATGCTTTTGAACTGTGGTGTTGGAGAAGACTCTTGAGAGTCCCTTGGACTGCAAGGAGATCCAACCAGTCCATTCTAAAGGAGATCAATCCTGGGTGTACATTGGAAGGACTGATGCTAAAGCTGAAACTGCAATACTTTGGCCACCTCATGCGACGAGTTGACTCACTGGAAAAGACTCTGATGCTGGGAAGGATTGGGGGCTGGAGGAGAAGGGGACGACAGAGAATGAGATGGCTGGATGGCATCACCGACTCGATGGATATGAGTTTGAGTGAACTCCGGGAGTTGGTGCTGGACAGGGAAGCTGGGCGTACTGTCATTCATGGGGTTGCAAAGAGTCGGACACGACTGAGCGACTGAACTGAACTGAAGACATTACAGTTTAAAACAAGAAAAATCCATTATCTTACCTTTCTGAAGTCAGAAGTATTAAGTCACTTCTTTCGGAGGTTCTGAAGAGAATCTGCTTCCTTGCTGCCCATTGTTTTTGTCTTGTGGCTTCTTCCCAAAACCTGAAAGCTAGAAATGGCAACTCAGATCTCTCAGGAAGCACCTCACTTTAATAGTAACCCTTTTGCCTCCTTCTTCTACATTTAAGTATCCATGTAATTATATTGGGTCCACCTGGGTGAGTCAAGCTAATCTTCTTACTTAATTACACCTGATCAGCAGCTTTACTCCCAATTGAAACCTTAATTCACCCTGCCCATGAGACGTAATAGTTCATAATTTGTGGGGATTAGAAAGTGGATATTTTTCAGGGTCAGTTATTTTGCCCACCAAAAATAGGGATGATTATCCTCATTAATGGGCTTCCCAGATGATGCTAGTGGTAAAGAGCCTGCCTGCCAATGCAGGAGACATGAGATATGGAGTCAATCCCTTGGTTGAGTAGATCCCCAAGAGAAGGGAATCTCTCCTGGAGAACACTCCAGTGTTCTTGCCTGGAGAATCCTGTGGACAGAGGAGCATGGTGGGCTACAGTCCATAGGGTCACAGAGTTGGCCATTACTGAAGTGACTTAGCATGCACACACATCCTCATTAACACAAAAGAAAAGTGAGATTTAAAGAAGCTGAATCACTTGCCTAACTTCACACAGCTGATAAGTTGAAATATTGGGATTGTTCCTACTCATTTTGCCCATTATTTTCTGTATCCTTCAGAATTTTGGCAGGAAAGAAATGGCATACTCAAACTGTGTGATTTAAGGAAAGTTAAATTAAAGAATTATTTTTATTTATTTATTTAATATATTTTTTTAAATTAAAGGATTATTTTATTTAACTTAGAATAATGTTTTCCAGGTTCACCCATGTTGTCACAAATGGCAGAATTTCTTCCTTTTTTAAGGCTGAATTACATGTACATACATAAATATTTTTATAGATACACATCTCATATTTTCTTAATCCATTATCTGTGGATGGGCACTTAGGTTGTTTCCATAGATAGACTATTATAAATTGTCTATGCAATGAAATGGGAGTGCAGATATATCTTAAATATCCTGATTTCAATTATTTGGAATATATGTCCAGAAGTGAGGTTGCTGGATCATATGAAATCTATGTTTTCAATGTTTTGAGGAATCTTCATACTATTACTTTCTAATAGTAGTAAATACTACTAAAATACTACTATTTCCCATAGCAATTGCACCATTTTATATTCTGTGTTCCCACAACAATGTGCAAAGGTTCCAACTTCTGTACAACCTTTGCTATCTTTTTTTTTTTTAATAATTGTCATCCTAATGGGTGTGAGGAGATAGTACGTTGTGGTTTAGATTTAGATTTCCCTGATAATTAAGGATGTTGAGCATATTTTCATATCCTGTTAACCATTTGTATATCTACTTTAGAGAAATATCTGCTCAAGACCTTTGCCCATTTTTTAATTGAATTATTATTTTTTGCTACTGAATTATAGTTCAGTTTAGTTCAGTCGCTCAGTCGTGTCCGACTCTCCGCGACCCCTATAGTAGTTCCTTATAAATCAAATATAGAGTTTGCAAAGATTTTCTCTAATTCCATAAGATGCCTTTTAATTCTGTTGTTTGCTTTGCTGTGTAGAAGCTTCGGAGTTTGATATAGTCCTGCTTGTCTATTTTTTCTTTTGTGGCTTGTGCTTTTGGTATCACATTGAAGAAATCATTGCCAAGACCTATGTCATAAATATCTCCTCTATGTTTTCTCCAAGGAGTTTTATAGTTTTAGATCTCACACTTAAGTCTTTAATCCACTTTGATTTTATTTTTGTCTATGGTGTAAGGTAAGGTTATAATTTGATGTTTTTATATGTTGATGCCCAGTTTTCCCACTACCACTTATTGAAGAAACTGTCCTTCCCCCACTACGTCCATATAGACAGGCTGACAGGAATCGAGACCTTCTGTTATGAAAAACAGCCAGCCAGTGTCAACTCTACTGAGCTCCTCCCAATGTTCCACAGTTAAGAATCTGGCCACAAGACAGCAGCCATACAGGACATTTAATGAGGCTAAACATTCAGCCACTATGGATGGCAGAGTAGAGAAGGACAGAAAGAGGATGTGGAGGGGCAACAGAAGACACTTGGGTATTTCCCTCCATTGGTTTATTAATTTATTGAGTTCCATGAATATTCATTGCTGCTTTCAAGATTCTACTAACAAACATATCTTCAACATTAAAATTTTTATGAGCAATTAGTATGGAGGTAGTTAGAATCTGACCTTTTCCACTATACCACCCCTTCTAAAAAAATGTACTTATTTACCTGCTCTTGTTTAATTGCCTTTAAACTTCTGGATGCATGTAGTCACTGGGAATGATTTATGGTTGGGCTTTTACTGGCTGCATTATGAACATATCTTTTAGGTGTAAGCAGTATAAAACTTCATGGGGTTGGACTTGACCATATAAGAATGAGATAATAATTAAGGTGCTGAACATAAAAATAGTGATTAAAATCATGTTTAATCTGCTTAATTATGAGAATGGTATATGTAAAGTAATTAGCACAACATAGTAATCAGCCTTATAAAATATATTTACTATGATGACATCATCAAGATGGCAACATAGGTAGTTCCTGACTTCAGTCTTCCTCACAAGAATTAGCATAAATTCTTAGATAGAAAAACACTGTGAAAAGTCCCAGAACCTGAGAGGAAGGCTGAGGCACCCTTGAAATCATAGAAATCAAGAACAGTATTTCTGTTCGTTTCCAAGGCAAACCATTCAATATTACAGTAGTAATCCAAGTGTATGCCCCAACCAGTAATGCTGAAGAAGCCGAAGTTGAACGGTTCTATGAAGACCTACAAGACCTTTTAGAACTAACACCCAAAAAAGATGTCCTTTTCATTATAGGGGACTGGAATGCAAAAATAGGAAGTCAAGAAACACCTGGAGTAACAGGCAAATTTGGCCTTGGAGCACGAAATGAAGCGGGGCAAGGGCTAATAGAGTTTTGTCAAGAGAACGCACAGGTCATAGCAAACACCCTCTTCCAACAACACAAGAGAAGACTCTACACATGGACATCACCAGATGGTCAACACCGAAATCAGATTGATTATATTCTTTGCAACCAAAGATGGAGAAGCTCTATACAGTTAGCAAAAACAAGACCAGGAGCTGACTGTGGCTCAGATCATGAACTCCTTATTGCCAAATTCAGACTTAAATTGAAGAAAGTAGGGAAAACTACTAGACCATTCAGATATGACCTAAATCAAATCCCTTATGATTATACAGTGGAAGTGAGGAATAGATTTAAGGGACTAGATCTGATAGATAGAGTGCCTGATGAACTCTGGATGGAGGTTCATGACATTGTACAGGAGACAAGGACCAAGACCATCCCCATGGAAAAGAAATGCAAAAAAGCAAAATGGCTGTCTGAGGAGGCCTTAAAAATAGCTGTGAAAAGAAGAGAAGTGAAAAGCAAAGGAGAAAAGGAAAGATATAAGCATCTGAATGCAGAGTTTCAAAGAATAGCTAGGAGAGATAAGAAAGCCTTCCTCAGCGATCAATGCAAAGAAATAGAGGAAAACAACAGAATAGGAAAAACAAGAGATCTTTTCAAGAAAATTAGAGATATCAAGGGAAAATTTTATGCAAATATGGGCTCGATAAAGGACAGAAATTGTATGGACCTAACAGAAGCAGAAGATATTAAGAAGAGGTGGCAAGAATACACAGAAGAACTGTACAAAAAGATCTTTACGATGAAGATAATCACGATGGCATGATCACTCACCTGGAACCAGACATCTTGGATGTGAAGTCAAGTGGGCCTTAGAAAGCATCACTACGAACAAAGCTAGTGGAGGTGATGGAATTCCAATTGAGCTATTTCAAATCCTGAAAGATGATGCTGTGAATGTGAAAGCTGAAAACTCAGCAGTGGCCACAGGACTGGAAAAGGTCAGTCTTCATTCCAATCCCAAAGAAAGGCAATGCCAAAGAATGCTCAAACTACCACACAATTGCACTCATCTCACACGCTAGTAAAGTCATGCTCAAAATTCTCCAAGCCAGGCTTCAGCAATATGTGAACCGTGAACTTCCAGATGTTCAAGCAGGTTTTAGAAAAGGTAGTGGCACCAGAGATCAAATTGCCAACATCCGCTGGATCATGGAGAAAGCAAGAGAGTTCCAGAAAAACATCTATTTCTGTTTCATTGACTATGACAAAGCCTTTAACTGTGTGGATCACAATAAACTGTGGAACATTCTGAAAGAGATGGGAATACCAGACCACCTGACCTGCCTTTTGAGAAACCTGTATACAGGTCAGGAAGCAACAGTTAGAACTGGACATGGAACAACAGACTGCTTCCAAATAGGAAAAGGAGTATGTCAAGGTTGTATATTGTCACCTTGCTTATTTAACTTATATGCAGAGTACATCATTAGGAACGCTGGGCTGGAAGAAGCACAAGCTGGAATCAAGATTGCCGGGAGAAATATCAATAACCTCAGATATGCAGATGACACCACCCTTCTGGCAGAAAGTGAAGAGGAACTCAAAAGCCTCTTGATGAAAGTGAAAGAGGAGAGTGAAAAGTTTGGCTTGAAGCTCAACATTCAGAAAACAAAGATCATGGCATCTGGTCCCATCACTTCATGGGAAATAGATGGGCAAACAGTGGAAACAGTGTCAGACTTTATTTTTTTGGGCTCCAAAATCACTGCATATGGTGATTGCAGCCATGAAATTAAAAGACGCTTACTCCTTGGAAGGAAAGTTATGACCAACCTAGACAGCATATTAAAAAGCAGAGACATTCCTTTGCCAACAAAGGTCTGTCTAGTCAAGGCTATTGTTTATCCCGTGGTCATGTATGGATGTGAGAGTTGGACTGTGAAGAAAGCTGATTGCCGAAGAATTGATGCTTTTGAACTGTGGTGCTGGAGAAAACTCTTGAGAGTCCCTTGGACTGCAAGGAGATCCAACCAGTCCATTCTAGAGGAGATCAATCCTGGGGGTTCATTGGAAGGACTGATGCTAAAGCTGAAACTCCAATACTTTGGCCACCTCATGCAACGAGTTGACTCACTGGAAAAGACTCTGATGCTGGGAGGGATTGGGGGTGGGAGGAGATGGGGACGACAGAGAATGAGATGGCTGGATGGCATCACCGACTCGATGGACATGAGTTTGAGTGAACTCTGGGAGTTGGTGATGGACAGGGAGGCCTGGCGTGCTGATTCATGGGGTCACAAAGATTTGGACATGACTGAGCAACTGAACTGAACTGAACTGATTATAAGGGTAAGAGGAGCAATTCACCTTGATTGCCTTGGCCCCTCCATAAAGTGGGCACAGTGTTGGGCCAAGAGGATCTCCTGGCATCTCAGTTTCTCTAGTGGGAAAAGAGAATCCAAGATGGACATCCATATTCACCTCTATTATGGGACACAGATTTGGAGGCACACTCAGGTTTCACCTCACATTGAGGCACACTGAGGTCAGGGGTCACTGGAAGAAGCTTCAGGACTGAACCATCGGGAATCACATAGAGATGGAGAAGGGGGTGGAGCTTACAGCCACAGGTGCTCAGATTATGGAAGCCCAGGTGGCTGCCCGTAGCAAGGTGCAGTGTTCTAGCAGAGACCCCCGCCACCTGCTTTGCACCATCTGAAAGCTAGTTGGCATCCCATTCTGTTCAGGGACCTTGGTTTTGGCAGTTTGGCTTGATATGGGTCCCCAGCCAAAAAGCCCTATTTTCCATGAAGTATGTTCTATGGCCCTACATAGGCAGGGAAGCTAGTTCAAAGCCCTGCCCAATGGCTGAGCATAATCCACAATCCTGCCCCCACTGAGAAGCACGTAACCATGCTCAGCAGCCTTGTAGCATATCCTAGTGTGTCCAGGCAGAGAAGCAAATTCACAGTCTGACCTGACCAAGAGCTGGCCAGAGATCCCAGGTATCACCGAGGCCATCCTAAAGTCTTCCTCCGACAGGGAGACAAACCAGCAGCCAACTCCATCTGTGATAATAACCAATGGCATTGCATAACCAGAGAGCTTGAACAGTGATCCTGGGAAGCCTCAGAGTCCTGCCTATGGTACTACTCATCTGTAGATTCCAGTCAACAGCCCCTACCTGACTGCTAAAGACAGCCAGTGTGACCTGATCCAGCACAACTTGTGGCCACCACTTGACAAGAAAACCTAATCAGTCCTTTCTGCCCAGCTGCAAAGCATGGTCTCCAAGTTCACTGATCTGTGAGATCCAGGTGGAGACCCTACCCAGTGAGAAAGCATGGCCAGCAACCTCAACCAAAAATGAGTACAGTCACAAGACAACTTGATCACCCTAATTATTTTTGGACAGGGTCTGTGGTTCCACCTGATCACAGAGCACACAGCCTAAGGCTCTATGGGACTGCCAAGCCCTGCCTGTAACCTCACCTGAACAAGAACTGAATCAGGAGCACCATCCAATCAGGGAGCAGCCCTGCCCAACCAGGCTCTAAACAGTGGCGACATAGCCTACAACCCCACTCAATGAGAGGGGACTTCAGAGTCCCTCTAGTGGTCCCATGTAACATAGAGCCTGCTGGCAGGCCCACATGAATTACCACAGAGTCCAGCCAATGGCAAGCCACCAACTCAGCACAGGCATTGCTCTAATACCAAAACCAGATAAAAGATACAACAAGAAAAAACAAAGAAAAACTATAGGTCAATATCCCTGATGAATATGGATGCAAAAATTCTCCACAAAATACTAGCATATTGAATTCAACTGCACATTAAATGTTCAGACACTATTTAATAAAATACAACATAATGGTGTTCTTTTGTCTTTTACCTCAGTATTATTCTTGTATTATTTTTAAGTATCAAAATATCAGAATGTCTTGATATAAATAAAATATAAATAAAATAAATAACAATCTGAGGCTAGGAGGGATTGGGGTGGGAGGAGACGGGGACAACAGAGAATGAGATGGCTGGATGGCATCACCGACTCGATGGACATGAGTTTGAGTGAACTCCGGTAGTTGGTGATGGACAGGGAGGCCTGGCGTGCTGTGATTCATGGGGTCGCAAAGAGTCGGACATGACTGAGCAACTGAACTGAACAATATATTTAAATATAAATTTATTTAAAGTATTAAAAATATTAAAAAGACATTTTTATAAAGATAATAGGTTGGAAAATTTCTCCTATTATAGACTTTTTTTTGAGACATCTGGAAGGCATCCGAGCTGCTTGATGGCTTTTTGATCAACTAGTTCAAGTGTATCTCTTCATTATAGGTTTTCTTTAGTCTTTATTGTCAGTTGTTCCTTTAGCTGTATTCAGAAGAAAAATTCAGTTCTCATTTGTATCAGCAGCTTCACCTTCAACCTTGACTTGTGCATGCGCTCAGAGTTTTATACCTCCAAAATACATGAATATTTGTGCTAGAAATTTTTTTATCTTATAATCTTATCCTGATGTGTTATTCAATGTCAAAACATTACAAAACTTGAATTGTCAACCTCAAATGCATTTCTGGACACATGAAAGAGGGCCTTTCAATAGCTAAAGCCCTGCCTTTCACATCTAACTCTGCCACCATTAATACACAGAAGAGGGAGATAATGGAGTTAAGATGAACAAAGCCGAGAAAGGAAATAAAAGTGAACTGGTCATTTATTTTTGTGTCATGTCCATCACAGGGAAACCTCACAGAAGGGTTTATACCAAGTTTGGCCTGCGAGAAGGCAAGATGAGTTATGCATCTAGGATAAATCTGGAAGCCAGAGATCATCTTAGAAAGAAATCACTAAGAATACAACTTACTCTCAACTTCATTAGGCATAATTCCAGGTCTGTGAAGAGAAAAACAGGTAACTTAAAATCCAGAAACACCTACTCTTTAGTACTATAACCTCAAATAGGATTCAAAGTCAGTATAACAATCTGTACATTTCATAGGTAACACGTAAGTGCTCTGAATGAAAACCAGCATACAATTTTCTCAGGAAGAATGTGAGAGAACTGCTACACTATAACCTCTTAATCAAAGCATATATCTTCTGAAAACATTGATCCTATTCAGTGACCCCTGTGTCAGTTTCAGTAGATCTATACCATCAAGGCTCAACCTAAAAGTTGCCACATGAAGACAAAATCCTTTGCTTAGCTATAAATTTAGGTTTGTCTTTTCAAGCAATGGCCTAAGTGAAGATGAACTGTTTTGTTGGGTTCAAATAAACTCAGCTTGAATTTTTCCCTGAAATGGTACTTTTTTTTCTTTTTCTTTTTTAATGTGAGGCATCTGCTGTAACCAGAAGAATCTGAAAATCAAATGAGGATGGAGTCATACTCCACATTGTGTACCAACTTATGTTCAAAACAAGAAAACTTTCAGTTCAGTTCAGTCGCTCAGTCGTGTCCGAATCTTTGCGACCCCATGAATCGCAGTATGCCAGGCGTCCCTGTCCATCACCAAGTCCCGGAGTTCACTCAAACTCATATCCACAGAGTTGGTGATGCCATCCAGCCATCTTATTCTCTGTCATCCCCATCTCCTCCCACCCCAATCCCTCCCAGCATCAGAGTCTTTTCCAGTGAGTCAACTCGTCACATGAGGTGGCCAAAGTATTGGAGTTTCAGCTTTAGCATCAGTCCTTCCCATGAACACCCAGGACTGATCTCCTTTAGAATGGACTGGTTGGATCTCCTTGCAGTCCAAGGGACTCTCAAGAGTCTCCTTCAGCACCACAGTTCAAAAGCATCAATTCTTCGGCGATCATCTTTCTTCACAGTCCAACTCTCACATCCATACATGACCACGGGAAAAACAATAGCCTTGACTAGACGGAACTTTTTTGGCAAAGTAACGTCTTTGCTTTTTAATATGCTATCTAGGTTGGTCATAACTTTCCTTCCAAGCAGGAAGCGTCTTTTAATTTCATGGCTGCAATCACCATCTGCAGTGATTTTGGAGCCCAAAAAAATAAAGTCTGACACTGTTTCCACTGTTTCCCCATCTATTTCCCATGAAGTGATGGGACCAGATGCCATGATCTTTGTCTTCTGAATGTTGAGCTTCAAGCCAACTTTTTCACTCTCCTCTTTCACTTTCATCAAGAGGCTTTTGAGTTCCTCTTCACTTTCTGCCAGAAGGGTGGTGTCATCTGCCTATCTGAGGTTATTAATATTTCTCCTGGCAATCTTGATTCCAGCTTGTGCTTCTTCCAGCCCAGCATTCCTCATGATGTACTCTGCATATAAGTTAAATAAGCAGGGTGACAATATACAACCTTGACGTACTCCTTTTCCTATTTGGAAGCAGTCTGTTGTTCCATGTCCAGTTCTAACTGTTGCTTCCTGACCTGTATACAGGTTTCTCAAAAGGCAGGTCAGGTGGTCTGGTATTCCCATCTTTTTCAGAATGTTCCACAGTTTATTGTGATCCACACAGTCAAAGGCTTTGGCATAGTCAGTGAAGCAGAAATTGATGTTTTCCTGGAACTCTCTAGCTTTCTCCATGATCTAGTGGATGTTGGCAATTTGATCTCTGGTGCCTCTGCCTTTTCTAAAACCTGCTTGAACATCTGGAAGTTCATGGTTCATGTATTGCTGAAGCCTGGCTTGGAGAATTTTGAGCATGACTTTACTAGCGTGTGAGATGAGTGCAATTGTGCGGTAGTTTGAGCATTCTTTGGCATTGCCTTTCTTTGGGATTGGAATGAAGACTGACCTTTTCCAGTCCTGTGGCCACTGCTGAGTTTTCCAAATTTGCTGGCATATTGAGTGCAGCACTTTTACAGCATCATCTTTCAGGATTTGAAATAACTCAACTGGAATTCCATCACCTCCATTAGATTTGTTTGTAGTGATGCTTTCTAAGGCCCACTTGACTTCACATTCCAAGTTGTCTGGCTCTAGGTGAGTGATCCCACCATCGTGATTATTTGGGCATGAAGCTCTTTTTTGTACCATTCTCCTGTGTATTCTTGCCACCTCTTCTTAATATCTTCTGCTTCTGTTAGGTCCATACCATTTCTGTCCTTTATCGAACCCATCTTTGCATGAAATATTCCCTTGGAATCTCTAATTTTCTTGAAGAGATCTCTTCTTTTTCCTATTCTGTTGTTTTCCTCTATTTCTTTGCATTGATATCTGAGGAAGGCTTTGTAATCTCTCCTTGCTATTCTTTGGAACTCTGCATTCAGATGCTTATATCTTTCCTTTTCTCCCTGGTTTTTTGCTTCTCTTCTTTTCAAAGCTATTTCTAAAGCCTCCTCAGACAGACATTTTGCATTTCTTTTCCATGTGATGGTCTTGGTCCCTGTCTCCTGTACAATGTCATGAACCTCTGTCCATTGTTCATCAGGCAGTCTATCAGATCTAGTCCCTTAAATCTTTTTCTCACTTCCACTGTATAATCATAAGGGATTTGATTTAGGTCATATCTGAATGGTCTAGTGGTTTTCCCTACTTTCTTCAATTTAAGTCTGAATTTGGCAATAAGGAGTTCATGATCTGAGCCACAGTCAGCTCCTGGTCTTGTTTTTGCCAATTGTATAGAGCTTCTCCATCTTTCGCTGCAAAGATCAGGGCTGGCGGCCGAGAGGAGCTACCCCATGTCCAAGAGGCACTGGCTGTGCGGGTGCAGGAGGGCCGAGAGGAGCTACTCCACGTTCAAGGTCAGGAGGGGCAGCCTTGAGGAGATACCCCTTGTCCAAGGTAAGGTGCAGCGGCTGCACTTTGCTGGAGCAGCTGTGAAGAGATATCCCACGATAAGGTAAGATAAGCCCAAATCAGATGGTAGGTATTGTAAGAGGGCATCAGAGGGCAGACACACTGAAATCATAATCACAGAAAACTAGTCAGTCCGATCACATGGACCACAGCCCTGTCTAACTCAATGAAACTAAGCCATGCCGTGTGGGTCCACCCAAGATGGGCGGGTCATGGTGGAGAGGTCTGACAGAATGTGGTCCACTGGAGAAGGAATGGCAAACCACTTCAGTATACTTGCCTTGAGGACCCCATGAACAGTATGAAAACTTTATAGATATACAAATTAGGACAAAGAATAGAATCGTGAGTTAACTGAAAGATCTTTTTATATGATTCCTTAGAAATTACCATGCTTTATGAGCAATAGAGGGAAGTTATAAGATCATATCTAATTAGAGAATGTTATTTGTGAACCAAAAATGAAGCACTAACTTCCTTTTCCAACACTGCTATGCAAGTCAGAGAGAGACAGATTTCTGCAATGTACATTGAAGACTATGTCTTATATTTACATAGCAAAAACATTTTTAAAAAGAAGGGAATATTATGAAAGAGAAATAATCCTAAAAGTTATACAATCAAAAGAAAGACACTAGTAGCTTAAAAATACAGCAGGTGAAACTTTTCTCCTGTGAACCTCTTAGGTCTCTCACCACCACTGGTATCAGAAGCAGAGGTGGGTATAAGGGAAGAAGAAGAAGGGAGGGGGGCAGTGAAACTAAACCGAAAGAAGCAAAGAGAGGAAAGGAAAGTCAAACATAGAGATGGAAAATATTTCTGATTCTGATCTTTGAACACTATGCAGACAGGGTCAAAGAGTTCTCTGCAGTTTATTTGAAAACTCAATTTCAAAATGACATGAGTATTCTAAATTGGATGACAGAATATACGGAGCACAAAGAATTGGTGTGGAGCCAATCAGGCCGAAGAAAGTGTGGACAGTCAAACTAGACCAAGAAAGAGACAACGTTTGTACAAATTTCCTAAGGCTTGCACCAGTTCTCTGATGGAGACAGATTCCACACTGGCATCACAATCAAATTACATATTCTTTATAATTCACCGCTTATTCATGTTTTAGCTGTTAGATGAACTGTGAGTAATTCATTTTAAAGCTGGGTGAAATAATTTTTGAGTAATCTTTTTGTTGCCATTTTCAAGTCCTAAATTCAAGATTCATTCCTTCCAGTATTAAAAAAAAAATAGTTGAGCTGAAGTGATTCAAAGATGTAGCAGCCAATAACCATTTTGGAGTGTTCAGAATGGACAGACCAAGTTAGTAATACCTGGCTTAGAATGCTTACCTAGCAAGACCTTCAACTGTCTGTGAGAATCACAGATAAAGGCCACTTATTAGAGCTCAGGTCTCCCCTGAATGTCTTTGCTCATAATGGCTTTGAAAACATTGCCAATATCCTCTCCTTATTAAAAGTGCAGTGCATGTTTGCACTTGACAGAAATTATTTTAAACCTATTTATTTTTATATGACCTTTTATATGTGACCTAATTTTTAATGAAAAATATATATATAATTTAGACCATAAAAATAAGTTTTTTCCCAAGATCCTCTTGAAAAGGAAGGTTTTTAAGAAGTTTCCCAAAGGTTATCAGGAACTTAAATCATGTTTCATAGCCAATGACCTGATCAAGTTCCATCCTTCCTACAATGAAATCCTATTTACTGATGCCCAGGCCATGTATCTATGTGTTTCCCTGGTGGCTCAGATGGTAATGAATCTTCCCATATGTTCCCTATATGGGAGATATGGGTTCGATCCCTGGCTTGGGAAGATCCCCTGGATAAGGGAATGGCTACTCACTCCAATATTTTTGCCTGGAGAATTTCATTCATTCCAGTATTCTTACCTGGAGTACAGTCCATGGAGCTGCAAAGAATAGGACATGACTGAGCAACTAACACTTCAGACCAAATATCTAAATGACTGACTTTCTAGTTTGTCAGACATTTTGATATATTTTGTTTACTTCTCATGTTATAAAACCTTTGATTACCTATCTTATCTTTAAAATTTGTCTCTTTTGCTCATTTACCTACTTACTTTCTGACCCACTGATTATTTAACTCATCCCTTCAATGTTTCTGTTTGGCTACATTCTACCCTGATTTACTCAATGACACTTTAGCACACAGAGTACCAAGTGATATCCAATTCTGGTCTCCATTGTATCACCTTTCTCTCCTATAATATGACTCCTCTCTTAAGTTAGTGACCCTGCCCAATATCCAAATTTTCCAACACTAATCTTCAAGTATGTCCTCTGTCCAATATCTATGGCCCACACGTTTTTCAGTCAGTCAATTCAGTCTCTCAGTCGTGTCCTACTCTTTGTGACCCCATGAACTGCAGCACGTCAGGCCTTCCTCTCCATCACCAACTCCCGGAGTCCACCCAAACCCATGTCCATTGAGTCAGTGATGGCATCCAACCGTCTCATCCTCTGTTGTCCCCTTCTCCTCCTGCCCTCAATCTTTCCCAGCATCAGGGTCTTTTCCAGTGAATCAGCCCTTTGCATCAGGTGGCCACGGTATTGGAGTTTCAGCTTCAACATCAGTCCTTCCAATGAGCACCCAGGATTGATCTCCTTCAGGATGTACTGGTTGGATTTCCTTGCAGACCAAGGGACTCTCAAGAGTCTTTTCCAACACCACAGTTGAAAAGCATCAATTTTTCAGTGCTCAGCTTTCTCTATGGTCTAACTCTCACATCCATACATGACCACGGGATAAACCATAGTCTTGACTAGATGGACATTTGTTGACAAAGTAATGTCTCTGTTTTTTAATATGCTATCTAGGTAGGTCATAACTTTCCTTCCAAGGAGTAAGTGTCTTTTAATTTCATGGCTACAGTCACCATCTGCAGTGATTTTGGAGCCCAAAAAATAAAGTCAGCCACTGTTTCCACTGTTTCCCCATCTATTTGCCATGAAGTGATGGGACAGGATGCCATGACCTTAGCTTTTCTGAATGTTGAGCTTTAAGCCAACTTTTTCACTCTCCTCTTTCACTTTCATCAAGAGGCTCTTTAGTTCTTCTTTGCTTTCTGCCATAAGGGTGGTGTCATCTGCATATCTGAGGTTATTGATATTTCTCCCGGCAATCTTGATTCCAGCTTGTGCTTCTTCTAGCCCAGCGTTTCTCATTATGTACTCTGCATATAAGTTAAATAAGCAGGGTAACAATATACAGCCTTGATGTACTCCTTTTTCTATTTGGAACCAGTCTGTTGTTCCATGTCCAGTTCTAACTGTTGCTTCCTGACCTGCATATAGGTTTCTCAAGAGGCAGGTTAGGTGGTCTGGTATTCCCATCTCTTTCAGAATTTTCCACCGTTTATTGTGATCCACACAGTCAAAGGCTTTGGCATCGTCATTCAAGAATAAATAAATGTTTTTCTGGAATTCTCTTGCTTTTTTGATCATTCAGTGGATGTTGGCACTTTGATCTCTGGTTCCTCTGCCTTTTCTAAATCAAGCTTTTATCCAGTCAGAAAAAGATACAAATTCCTTGTGTGGTATCATCTTAATAGAAAAATAATTGGGAAATGAAAAATATTTGAATTGTTTCTGAATTAAAAATGAAAATAATTTTAATTTTTAAATGAATCACCATTGAGAAAGATATGGACAAACTAAATATTCTTTTACTGTAGTCAAATGGAAAAAAAAACCAGAAAGCAGAAGATCTGGTTTTTCCTACAGCCATATGACAATGTGTTTTAATTCCTCTGAACTTGGTTTCTTTATTTGTAATACAAGACTGATTCTATCAGCTTTATACAAGTCCAGAGGTCATAGGAGAATCAAATAAAATTAAAACTAGTGAAAAATCCTTGAATATTGTATGAGCTCAACAGTGTAGCGGAGTATGTAGAGCAGCATGAAATTCAAAGCTAATAACCCTCGCCTATATAATAGAGTTAAAAATTGTTCTCTAGTTGTGGTGATGGATTTGTAAAAATATAAGCAGTATTTTTTTCAATGTCAATGAATCCTCAGAATATTCCCTTTAGTGGATGACATTTAGTGGGTAAGGGCAGGCAGGTAAGCCCTGCCCTTACCCTTTTGCTCCTTACCACCTCAGTCATATCCATCTACTTTCCAGTGCTCACATGTAATTGCTCTGGGTTTGGTTGTTGTTGTTTTTCTGGCCAGAAGAGCCCACTTTGTTATCTGCCCAGGAAGCCATAATTTTGCATCCTCTGGTTGGAAGAATTCTTAAATGTATGCAGTCATCCTTTGGTATACAGGGGAAATGAATTGGTTCCAGGACCCCCTGCAGATACCAAAATCTGTGATGCTGAAATTCATTACATAAAATGGCATGGTACTTACATAAAACCTATGCACATCCTCCCAAACATGTTAAATCATCTTTAGTTTACTTATAAAACCTAAAACAATGTAAATGCCAGCAAATAATTGTAAGTACAAAGTCAAAGCTATGTGATTATTTGCTGGACTTCCCTGGTGGCTCAAATCGTAAAGAATCTGCCTGTAATGCAGGTGACCCAGGTGCAATCCTTGGGTTGGAAAGATCGTCTGAAGAAGGGAATGGCACCCACTCCAGAATTCTTGCCTGAAGGGTTCCACGGACAGAGAAACCTTGCAAGCTTCAGTCCATGAGGTTGCAGAGTTGGACACAATTGAGCAATTAATACACATATATGGAAAATAATCATTAAAACTGAATCATTTTATTATACATCTAAAACGAGCACAATCAACTACACTTCAATAAAAAAGAAATAAAAACGAAAATAAATAAATTTTAAAAACTACTGGGTAAAACAAAACAGAAAACAAACAAAAAAGCACGTCTAATTTTGTTATTTCTGAACCTGAAGTTCAGCAATAAGCTCCTTACAACCTACCAAATTATATGCACCCTGCAGGAACATTTCCTGCTGCTGCTGCTGCTAAATTGCTTCAGTCATGTCCGACTCTGTGTGACCCCATAGACGGCAGCCCACCAGGCTCCACCGTCCCTGGGATTCTCCAGGCAAGAACACTGGAGTGGGTTGCCATTTCCGTCTCCAATGCATGAAAGTGAAAAGTGAAAGTGAAGTCGCTCAGCTGTGTCCAACTCTTAGCGACCCCATGGACTGCAGCCGATCAGGCTCCTCCGTCCATGGGATTTTCCAGGCAAGAATACTGGAGTGGGGTGCCATTGCCTTCTCCGATTTATATGTCATCTATAGGGGAATTTCATGCTTCCAAGTCTTCATATGCTAGATTTACAGAAACTGAAGTATCCCCTCCCCCTACAGTACTAGAAAGGATTTACTGACTTTGGATATAAAGATTGACTAGAGAGTTGGACTGTGAAGAAGGCTGATCGCCGAAGAATCGATGCATTTGAACTGTGGTGTTGGAGAAGACTCTTGAGAGTCCCTTATACTGCAAGGAGATCCAACCAGTCCATTCTAAAGGAGATCAATCCTGGATGTTCATTGGAGGGACTGATGCTAAAGCTGAAACTGCAATACTTTGGCCACCTCATGCGACGAGTTGACTCACTGGAAAAGACTCTGATGCTGGGAAAGGTTGGGGGCGGGAGGAGAAGGGGACGACGGAGAATGAGATGGCTGGATGGCGTCACCGATTCTGTGGACATGAGTTTGAGTGTACTCCGGGAGTTGGTGATGGACAGGGAGGCCTGGCGTGCTGTGATTCATGGGGTCGCGGAGAGTCGGACACGACTGAGCGACTGAACTGAACTGAACTGATCTTCCCCACTATAAAGTTTGCCCAGTTTTTCCTGACAGATTTGATTTTCCCCCTTCATTTGAAAAAGATACCTAATCATCTGAGATACCTAATATAGTCTCTTGAAAATGTGAAGTCTCTTGAAAATCTTTTAAAGATCACATGTCTAGATAGTTCTCACATACATAAAGACTCATGCTTACATCAAAATAAGCAAAGCTCTGTTAATGAAGGCCTCACATGGAGCCAGCTATCTTTAATCCTTAACTTCTGCATGTCAGCCCCACAAGGCTCACAATCAATGTATCAAAACCAATGCTTTCAAATAGTCAAAACTTTGAATGATAAACCCAAGAATGCCAAGAATCCAGTGCTATTAATTAAATTGCAATTACTGTATTTCTTTAATATACATCTTCCATTTAGATTATGCAGTACCCTGGGGATAATTTTTCCTATTCCCAGACCTTAGTAGAGTGCAGACATATAACATGAACTCAATAAATATTTGTTGAATATCAAAAAATGAAAACAATGATCCTTTTGGCCATTGCATTGAGAACATACATCTTAAGATGTAACACTGAAGATCCAAGCACTGACTAGACCAGAGGCCAATGTGGAAGGAAGAGACAATCATCTGGGTAAGTTAAAAGGTAGGAAATGAAGCAGGAACCACCAAGGCATTTTTTTCAAGGCATTTATTTCATTTTTTTCTGTGAACCCATGTTTACTCTTTATTCTGTGCCACCCATTATGAATTTGAAGAGCAACTAACAAGGCCAAAATGCATACTTGTAACTGTATAAAGGAAGATTTTTGTTGAAGGAGTTGCTAATTTCTGTCAGGTTTCCAGAAAATTTATTTCTAAACTTTGCTTCACGGTTACTCCAATAAGATGATCAAATAAATAACCTGTGAGTTTTCCATCCCTCTGAATGTAGAAATGCTGGAACTAATTCCCTTTAAAAGCTTAAAAGTTTATTCACTGTGTATCTTTAAATGAGAAGAAATTTCATGCAGAGATTTTACATTATCATAGTTGATCCAGATGTAAAAAAAAAGATGAAGGGGAAAGTTTGCAGATTCCTTTCTGGTATGCAACTCTTGAAAAGAAAGTTAAGATACAAACAAACATCACTGGTATAGACCTTGTCAGAAGTCTATCTAGCCGATGGAGGTACACCTCACATTGCATTTGCATTATAAGTTTTGATTGGCTTGTCACAGACCAGTACCTTTGGGTTTTCATCTCAGCATCACACAGTCTCTACCTTCTGATGGGACTATGAAAATCGAGACAGGGGAGGTTCGGTTCAGTTCAGTTCAGTTCATTTCAGTCGCACAGTCGTGTCCGAATCTCTGCGACCCCATGAATCACAGCATGCCAGGCCTCCCTGTCCATCACCAACTCCCGGAGTTCACTCAAACTCATGTCCACAGAGTCTGTGATGCCATCCAGCCATCTCATTCTCTGTCGTCCCCTTCTCCTCCCACCCCCAACCTTTCCCAGCGTCAGAGTTTTTTTCCAGTGAGTCATCTCGTCGTGTGAGGTGGCCAAAGTATTGGAGTTTCAGCTTTAACATCAGTCCTTCCAATGAACACCCAGGATTGATCTCCTTTAGAATGGACTGGTTGGATCTCCTTGCAGTACAAGGGACTCTCAAGAGTCTTCTCCAACACCACAGTTGAAAAGCATCAATTCTTTGGTGATCAGCTTTCTTCACAGCCCAACTCTCACATCCATACATGACCACGGGAAAAACCATAGCCTTTACTACACGGACCTTTGTTGGCAAAGTAATGTCTCTGCTTTTTAATATGCTATCTAGGTTGGTACAACATTCCTTCCAAGGAGTAAGCATCTTTTAATTTCATGGCTGCAATCAGCATCTGCAGTGATTTTGGAGCCCAGAAAAATAAAGTCAGCCACTGTTTCCACTGTTTCCCCATCTATTTCTCATGAAGTGATGGGACCAGAAGGCATGATCTTTGTTTTCTGAATGTTGAGCTTCAAGCCAACCTTTTCACTCTCCTCTTTCCCTTTCATCAAGAGGCTTTTGAGGTAAAGCTTATCAAAAACTGGTAATCTCCTTTTATGGATTTAAATGCTGAGAAGTGCTTCTTCAACAATTGTGTAGATTCTCTACCTCCTTCTTAACTTTTTCTAAAAAGAGTTGTTACCCTCCCTTAAATCAGTAGGTTGCAGGAGCTAATCTAACTAGAAATTACTATTTGCATGAGAGCTGTTGAGAAATTAAGTGTGGAACTTGTGGTGAGTGTTTCATAATGACAAGAGGAGGAGAAAGAGGTTGTTCAGAAACTGATCAGCTGGCTTAGTAGTTCTCCCATCTGTAACAGATCTCGGTCATTGCCTCTGTTCCTGTGCACCTACTTTAGAAAGGATCCCACGCATAAGGAAATAAGTGACAGCAATTCGCTCGAGTCAGACTGAAGAGCCCAAGGTTTAATCTCAGTTGTGCACTGATGGAGTATAATTTGCAGATTCAGACAGATGCATCTAAATTTAGACTCTGACACAATGGCAGTTGCTAGGAGCTCAAAAAGAAATCAAGGAACAAAGGGAGTAGTTTTTGAAGTGGTTGAACTCATTTACAGAAGCATAAAGACTGTACCTTTATGATATTACTTCTGTGCTGTTGTAGACTATTAGGATGAATGACTAAATGAAAGAGGGGTAACTTGGCAAAAATGTCATGAAAGCTAGAAATCTAGGAGAAGCAGAGAGGTGACTTTCATTATAGTGAGCCAGGATTCAAGCATGAAAGTCACATTAACAACGCCTGGATCTTGTGTCTAATTTCCTGCCTATTGAACCAAAAATTGTCTCCAGGTTTCACATAATGATAAATGCAAGGTATTTTATTTGATCTCATCCTTTTCTAAAAAGCTGTATGCACAATGTCTCTAGACACCATCCATTTCCTCTGATTTTCTTCTTTCTCTATTGATGCCACTCTCATTCCCTGTGACTTGCTTTATTAGCATTAAGCAGCTTTGCACAAATATTCAAGAGGGTCCAGGGGTAAATCTTGATCCTGTAATGTTGTTTAATTACTTAGTTTTCTTCTGCCAGTTCTTTCTATAGTACTCCACATAATCCCTTCAGTTAATGAATTAGGCAATTCCAAATGGAATTCTAGGAATGATGACAAATTTCAGTTGGAATCAGCAGTGGAGTTTTTACAGGGTGTTTCAGGCTATTGTTGGACAACATTTCTTGTATGATGCTCAAAACTCATTCATAAGACAGACAGTTATTATGCAACAATCCCAGTGATGAGGTGAGGCAGAATACATCATATATTTGAAGTAGGAGGAGCATGGGTTTTGATGTTCATTAACAATAATCTTCTATTTCACAAGGATCAACCCAATTCCAGTCTTTGGTCACATATTTCTAAGAATGGCTTTATTCAAAACAAGCAGATAATTCACCAGAGACTAAACCTCCTTTCCTCTCTTGCAGCCTGTTTCAAGTTTATTTTAAAACTAAAATTTTGTTTTTATACAATCAGGAAGGTTTCTAAGAAAAAATGTTTACTTTTTTTCTAAGAACTATCAATCCAGTTTTCCATGTTTTCTCAGTCTCTCCATTTTAAATTCAATCTCTCTAGCTGAGGTACCAGGTCTTCAAAAAGGTCCATCAAAAACAAACTGTCATGGTGGGTGGGAAGGAGGTTCATGAGGGAAGGGATATGTGTATACACGTATAGCTGATTCACTTTGTTGTACAGCGGAAACTAACACAACATCGTAAAGCAATTATACTAAAAAACAAACAAAAAAACCTGTCAGGTCCTTTCTGATATATACTATGTGTATAGGCCCATGTTCTCTCAGTGATAGGTTAAAAATGTCAAGAACAAGACCCAAAATTCATACCCATTTGAGGAACTTTGGCCCTGAATAAAGGCAACTTTAATCTCAGGCATTTTTAATCATGTGGTCTAGAGATCTCTCTACTGAATTCAAAGTGAAGAAAACTTTAGAGTTAAACGTGAGGTCTTTGGACCACATAACTAAAATCTTCATAACATTAATGATTGAAGAAAAATAATTTTGCCTAATGAAACTTAGGGCACAAATAGGAAAAGGGGACCAGGGGTGCCCAGAGACCAAGGTGGACAAAGCCAGAAGAAGGTGCCTGATTGAGGATAGGGTGGCATCACAAAAAAGTAGTGATGCCTTATAAAGAACTCCTAGTCCCTGACATTTACATAAACAGCTAAAAATATTCCCCAAGTTCTTCTATCAGTCTGCTTCCCTTTCAGTTTTGCTCCATCTGCATCTTCAAGAATGGTGCTTCCTGCAGTTCCTTACCAAGTTCCTGTCTCTGTTCACTAAGCCCTTACCAGGTGAATGCATATATTTCCATGATTACAACAACTACTATCTATTGATTCTATTTTGAATTCAAACCTCTACTTGGAAACCAGTCCCAGTATCCAATTGCCTTCTCTAAGGCTTCATTGTGTCCACAAATGTGTCTAAATCTGAAATGTTTATCTTTCTTCACTATACAAATTGTTCCTCTCATGAAGTCATCATGTTTGATAACTTCTCCCTTACCACTGGGAAGCCCTTGTGCAGAATCCGCCTGCCAAAGCAGGAGACAAAGGAGATATGGGTTCGATCCCTGGGTTGAGAAGATCCCCTGGAGTAGGAAATAGCAACCCACATGGAACCTCTTAGAGTTCCTGAATGTGCTCTTCTCTCCCCATGAGAAGGAAAAGAATCTTGCATGAGAGTATTACAATGATTTTGCTGAAACTATTTTTTCTTGCCCCTGTGATATGGCTATACACACTGATTAACATTAATATGGACTTCTCTGGTGGGTCAGACAGTAAAGAGTTCACCTGCAATGCAGGAAAGCCCGGTTCAATCTCTGGATTGGGAAGATACCCTGGGAAGGAAATGGCAACTCCCTCCAGCATTCTTGCCTGGAGAATTCCATGGACAGTGGAGCCTGGCAGGCTACAGTCCATGGGGTTGCAAAGAGATGGACATAACTGAGCAAGTTTTACTTAACATTAATATGGTTATACACTCCTCTAGCAAATACATGCCCTTCCCTGCCTTGAGAACACCCTTCACCACTGCTACTTCCTTCTGCTTATCCTACTGTTTCACTTAAGCAAGTGACTCTGATACTCACTTGCAAGAACTCAACTCTGGAGTCACCTCCCCAGGAAGCCACCTTCTCACAGTATGTATGCTCTGCATCCATATATTATAGTTCATGTCATCCTGCCTTTTAGGAGCTATTCACATGCCTTTCTCTCCAATAAATCATAACCCCTTTGAGTTTAGTGATTTTGTCTTATTCATATAATCCAATGCTGGGAAAATGACCTGAACTTTAATGAAAACTCATTGTGTGAATAGTAAAGAGGATGGATAAATGAATAGCAGTAATTCAGATGTTAGGCCAAATAGTAATTAATGAATATCAGGGGTTCTATGATTTATTTTTTAAGTGACCATGTGTAATTTCAAAAGATGACTTCAACAACTTAATTCTTCCATCTAAGATTCTCTAAACAAAAACAAATATTTATCACCTGAATCAATTAGTGAAAAATATTTAAATACCTCTGTTAAAAGCAGATACAATACTTAGGTCACATAATATATAATTAGGGAATTTGAGGAAGAAAAGATAATAATAAAATGTGTGCATGAGTGTGTGCTCAGTCATGTCCAACTCTTTGCAACCCCATAGACAATAGCCCAACAAACTCCTCCGTCCTTAGAATTCTCCAGGCAAGAATACTGGAGTGGGTTGTCATGCCCTCCTCCAGGAGATCTTCTTGACCGAAGGATTGAACTTGAGTCTTTTGTTTCTCCTGCATTGGCAGGCAGATTCTTTACCACTGTGCCACCTGGGAAGCCCAATAATAAAATAGTATAATACTGGTAACATATCCAGAATATTTTACAGTATACACAGCTCTCCAATGCAAATTTTTTCATATGTTCATAACAGTCCTATGCCATGTGACATATGTATTATTTGTATTCACCAGTTCAGAGATTAGGTGATGGAGTTTCCAAGATTGCAGTTCTGATGGAAATTCAGCAGCCAGAAAGATCAGTGGCAGAACCTAAATTGAACTCAGGTTTTCCAAATTTAAATGGTGTATAATTCATCTAATGTTAAACTGCTATTTGAGTAGGTTTTATAATCTCATCTAGAAATATTTATTTGGAAAAAAGAGCTTCAAATATTTAGTTTGATTTAGGAGTGATATAGTCTATAAAAGGAACTAATTTTTATTTTCAAATTTGCCACAAGCTCCAAAGTTAAGACTTCTGAAAAACTTAGCATTTTTAATGTATTTGTCTTGATATGAAAGCTTAAAATCTCTGAGCTTTCTTCTGAGCTGGAAGCAAAAGTTTAGGTCTTGGGAATATTCATGTAATCCCAGGGCATTTTATCATACCTCAGCCTAGAAAATGCAAATATCATTACCTTCATCCTCTCAGAAGAAACTGAATTTTATACAATTCATTTCTAAGTCAGAGTTAAGAGTTTTTTTTTTTTTTTAATGTATGTATGATGTTGCTTTGTTCTGTAGCCATGAAAAATTATGGAACTCTGATTTGTGATTAACTTTTAACTTCAGGTTCTAGAGAAGAGAGACTACAGAGAAGAACACCCACAGCTATTTGTCAAGTTTATATAAAAACACACCTGAAAAATAGGACATATGTAGATATTTAGAAGAAACATAAATGGAAAAATACCCAAGGATTCAGAGTAATTAAATGTTTTCAATAATGCAAGTCCCATTCATTATAGAATTGTACAAGTTGAATAAACATTTAAGAAAATTCTCTAACAAAATAAATACATCTGATTTCCATCAAGCTGAGGAAGCTATCAGGGTAACAATAAAAACAAAAGTCTGGCTAAAAATCCCCTCTAGCAAACATCGCTGCAGCTGCCACATTAAAGATGGTGGGATATGCAGACACAGCCTTCTAGACTTCCAGAAAGGAGAGAGGATCAAGATGTCCCCTGCTCTGAGTCTGGAGCTGCTTCCCCTCAACATCACCTTGGGGCAGTAAAACTGAACCATCCATTACTATCAATGAGTTCTTCTAAAGATCCTGTTCCTAAGCATAGATAAACAGATTATCACCAAATAATGACTACTTAAACAATAATGGCAACATTCTTGGCTTTGAGAAGTTGATAATTTAGCCTTTAGCACTAACTTTAGTTCAGCAGCCAGGAAGTACAGTGGCAGAACCTAACATGAACCCAGATTTTCAAATCTAAATAATGTAACTCATTTAAGGTTAAACTGATAACAGATTTCATAAACCCATTTAAAATTATTTATTTGAAGAAAAGTTCTCCAACTATCTATCATAATTTAGAAGTCATATAGCCTACAGTAAAGCTACAGAGATACACACATAAAAAATCAATCAATGTGCCACGTGCTACGTGCTCAAATGTTTGCCCAAGGTGATACGGAAGCCCAGGGAGAGTGACCCAAATGTTGCCTGGGGAGAACAGAGATTCTCGGTAAAAGTTATGCTGAAATTAGAAAGGATGAGAAGTTAGCTAGACCTTAAAGACAAGGGAATTCATTTCCTGCATAAACAATAATATATAATAAAATATGGATCTGAGACAGAGTTGGGAGAGTTGTAGAAAATGAAGTGATTCAGTGTGAATACAGTTCAGGGTGAATGGAAATGGATGAAGGAGAGAATTCCGGAAAGACTGGGAGGTGGCTGAAAATACAGGGAGCTGTATATATTGCTAAAAAAGTTACCTTTTATCTTAAATATAGTTAACTATTACTACATTAAAAGGAAGAGGATAAGTAACATGGTCAGATTCATTATGTATTTTATATTGTTGAGACACTATAGAAAATGAACTTCAGAGAGAAAAGCTGGCTATCACAATTGTCTTACTGACAAAATTAAGTGTCTAACTAACACCAAGACCATGGAGATGAAAAAGAGATTAACTTAATAAATATTTAGGAAGTATACAAGGAATAGAAACAGAGATAGAGTGATAACAAGTGATAAAAGTGATATCTGATCAGTGATAAAGAAGTCTAGAATGACATTTAATTTTGAAGTTTAGCAAGAAATTATTGGTGATCAAAATAATCCATATAGGGAATAAAAGATGAAGACTGTGTTTAGAAAAGGAACATAGGGATTTTGACTGACTTTACACAAGTTGTGCTTAGGATGACTATGGCACATCTGAGTGGAAATGCCCAGGGGCATTAATAAATAAGGCTCTGTAACTCGAGTGAAGTCTCTATTAAAGACATGTTTTTTAGTTCAAACATAAAACTGAGATATGAAATCACAAGTGTGGATAATCTTGTTTAAAGAAAACCTATAAAGTGAAAACAGATGAAGATTTTAATTTTTAGCTTATCAATTCTTTCTTTCAAGGATCATGCTTTTGGTATTGTGTTTAAAAAGTCATCATCAAACCAAGTCATCTAGATTTTTTTTTTCTGTTACCATCTAAAGGTTTTATAGTTTTAAGTTTTACATTTAGGTCTATGACCTAAGTTAATTAAGTTAATTTTTGTAAGGGTATAAGACCTGTGTGCAGATTCATGTTTTGCACGTTGATGTCCAGTTGTTTCAGCACCATCTGTTGAAAAGACTATTTTTGCTCTATTGTCAAAATTTTGTTTACATTTTCTGCTTGGTTAAAGATACTGTCAAGAGATTGAAAAAGATAAGCCACAAACTGTGAAAAACATTTGCAAAAGACATAACTGATAAAGGACCATTACACAAAAATTACAAAGAATTCTTAGAACTCAAAAACAGGAAAACAAACAATGCAATTAAAAACATGGGTCAATGACCTTAATAGACATGTCTCCAAATAGATATCAAATAAACATATGAAAAAATTCTCCACATTGTATGTCATCAGGAATACGAATTAAAACAACCATGAGAAACCACCACTAAACATCTATTAAAATGGCCAAATTCCAAAGCACGAACATTGGCAAGGATGTGATGCAACAGGAACTCTCATTCATTCCTCCTATGAATGCAAAATCCTCTAGCTACTTTGGAAGACAGTTCAGTGATTTACTGTAAAATCAAATATATCTTACCATATACCCCAGCAACAGTGCTCCTTGGAATTTACCCAAAGGAGTAAGAAACTATGGCCACACAAAAACTTGCACATAGATATTTACAGCAATTTGATTTATAACTGCCAAAACATGGAAGCAGCTAAGATGTCCTTTGGTACATGAGTAAATTGTGGTCAGTACAGTTCAGTTGCTCAGTAAATCCAACTCTTTGCGACCCCATGGACTGCAACCCCACACCAGGCCTCCCTGCCCATCACCAACTTCCAGAGTTTTCTCAAACTCATGTCCATTGAATTGGTAATGCCATCCAACCACCTCATCTTCTGTCGTCACCTTCTCCTCCTGCCTTCAAACTTTCCCAGCATCAAGGTCTTTTCCAATGAATCAGTTCTTCATATCAGGTGGCCAAAATACTGGAGTTTCAGCAAATCAGTTCTTCCAATGAATATTCAGAATTGATTTCCTTTAGGATGGACTGGTTGGATCTCCTCTTTGTCCAAGGGACTCTCAAGTGTCTTCTCCAACATATCAGTTCAAAAGCATTAATTCTTCAGCGTTCAACTTTCTTTATAGTCCAACTCTCACATCCATACATGACTACTGGAAAAACCACAGCTTTGACTAGACAGACCTTTGTTGGCAAAGTAATGTCTCTGCTTTTTAATATGCTGTCTAGGTTGGTCATAACATTTTTTCCCAAGGAGCAAGCATCTTTTAATTTCATGGCTGCAATCACCATCTGCAGTGATTTTGGAGACCCCCAAAATAAAGTCTGTCACTGTTTCCACAGTTTCCCCATCTACTTGTCATGAAGTAATGGGACCAGATGCCATGATCTTAGTTTTCTGAATGTTACATTTTAAGCCAACTTTTTCACTGTCCTCTTTCACTTTCTTCAAGAGGCTCTTTAGTTCTTCTTCACATTCTGCCATAAGGGTGGTGTCATCTGCATATCTGAGGGTATTGATATTTCTCCCAACAATCTTGATTCCAGCTGGTGCTTTCAGGCCAGCATTTCTCATGATGTCCTCTGCGTATCATTTAAATAAGCAGGGTGACAGTGTACAGCATTTATGTACTCCTTTCCCAGTTTGGAACCAGTCTGTGTTCCATGTCTGGTTCTAACTGCTACATCCTGACCTGCATACAGATTTCTCAGGAGGCAGGTGAGGTGGCCTGGTATTCCCATTTCTTGAAGAATTTTCAGCCGTTTGTTGTGATCCACACAGTCAAAGGCTTTGGCATAATCAATAAAGCAGAAGTAAATGTTTTTCTGGAACTCTATTGCTTTTTTGATGATCCAACAGATGTTGGCAATTTGAAATCTGGTTCCTCTGTCTTTTCAAAATCTATCTTGAACATCTAGAAGTTCAAGGTTCACATACTGTTGGAGCCTGGCTTAGAGAATATTGAGCATTATTTTGCTAGCGTGTGAGATGAGTGCAGTTGTGTGGTAGTTTGGTAGTTTGAGCATTCTTTGGCACTGCCTTTCTTTGGGATTGGATGAAACTGACCTTTTCCAGTCCTGTGACCACTGCTGAGTTTTTCAAATTTTGCTGGCATATAAAGTGCAGCACTTTCACAGCATCATCTTTCAGGATTTGAAATAGCTCAACTACAATTCCATTATCTCCTCTAGCTTTCTTCATAGTGATGCTTCCTAAGGCCCACTTGACTTAGCATTCCAGGATGTCTGGCTCTAGGTGAGTTGTCACACCATCATGATTATCCGGGTCGTAAAGATCTTTTTTGTATAGTGGCCTGCTGCAGGGTTTGGGGGCACTGAGTGTAACAGTGAATGCACGGCATCACAGTCAACAAAAGAGTCCGAAACGCAGTACTTGGATGCAATCTCAAAAACGACAGAATGATCTCTGTTCGTTTCCAAGGCAAACTGTTCAATATTACAGTAATCCAAGTCTATGCCCCGACAAATAATACTGAAGAAGCTGAAGTTGAACAGTTCTATGAAGACCTACAAGACCTTCTAGAATTAATACCCTTAAAAGATGTCCTTTTTATTATAGGGGACTGGAATGCAAATGTAGGAAGTCATGAAATACCTGGAATAACAGGAATATTTGGCCTTGGAGTACAGAATGAAGCAGGGCAAAGGCTAATAGAGTTTTTGCCCGGAGAACACACTGGTCATAGCCAACATCTTCTTCCAACAACACAAGCGAAGACTCTACACATGGACATTACCAGATGGTCAGTACCAAATTTAGATTGATTATATTCTTTGCAGCCAAAGGTGGAGAAACTGTATACAGTCAGCATAAACAAGACTTGGAGCTGACTATGGCTCAGATCATGAACTCCTTATTGTCAAATTCAGACTTAAATTGAAGAAAGTAAGGAAAACCACCAGACAATTCAGGTATGACCTAAATCAAATCCCTTATGACTATGCAGTGGAAGTGACAAATAGCTTCAAGGAATTTGATCTGATAGAAAGAGTTCCTGAAGAGCTATAGACAGAGGTTCATGACATTGTACAGGAGGCAGTGATCAAAACCAACCCCAAGAAAAAGAAATGCAAAAATGCAAGGCCTCTGAGGAGGCCTTACAAATAACTGAGGAAAAAAGAGAAGGGAAAAGCAAAGGAGAAAAGGAAAGACATACCCATTTGAATGCAGAGTTCCAAAGAATATCAAGGAGAGATAAGAAAGCCTTCCTCAGTGATCAATACAAAGAATTAGAAAAAAACAGCAGAACTTTTCATGGGAACTTTTCATGCATAGATGGGCACAATAAAGGACGGAAATGGTATGGACCTAACAGAAGCAGAAAATATTAAGAAGAGGTGGCAAGAACACAGAGAACTATAAATTGTGGTACATCAAGACAATGGAATATTCTTCAACACAAAACGGACTAAAAATGACTGAGTGCTCAAGCCAGGAAGAGACATGCAGGAAAATAAATCTGTATTATTAAGTGAAAGAAGCCAATCTAAAAAGGCTACATACTTTTGGATTCTAATTATATTACTCTCTGAAAAAAGTCAACACTATGGAGACATTAAAAAGATCGGGGTACCAGGGACTGGAGAACAAAGGGATAAAGAGAACACAGTGGACTTTTAGAGCAGTGAAATTAATTTATATGATACTATAAAAGGTGCTTACTCCTTGGAAGAAAAGTTATGACCAACCTAGATAGCATATTAAAAAGCAGAGACATTACTTTGCCAACAAAGGTCCATCTAGTCAAGGCTATGTTTTTTCCAGTGGTCATGTATGGATGTGAGAGTTGGACTGTGAAGAAAGCTGATCGGTGAAGAATTGATGCTTTTGAACTGTGGTGTTGGAGAAGACTCTTGCGAGTCCCTTGGACTGCAAGGAGATCCAACCAGTCCATTCTAAAGATCAGTCCTGGGTGTTCATTGGAAAGACTGATGCTAAAGCTGAAACTCCAATACTTTGGCCACCTCATGCGACAAGTTGACTCACTGGAAAAGACTCTGATGCTGGGAGGGATTGGGGGCAGGAGGAGAAGGGGACGACAGAGAATGAGATGGCTGGATGGCATCACTGACTCGATGGACATGAGTTTGAGTGCACTCCGGGAGTTGGTGATGGTCAGGGAGGCCTGGTGTGCTGTGATTCATGGGGTCGCAAGGAGTCGGACACGACTGACCAACTGAACTGAACTGATACTGATAGATAACATATCACCATACATGTCTCCAAGCCCACAGAATGCACAACACTAAATTTAACCACAATGTAAATGTTCTTCTGGTGATAAAAATGAGTCAATATAGATTTAATTATAACAAACGTATCAATTTGGTGGGCGATGTTGATAATGGGAGAGCCTATGCATACATGGGCAGGTAGTGTATGGGAAATCTGTACTTTCTGATGAATTTTGTTGTAAACCTTAATGTGCTCTGAACATCAAAATCTAGTAAAATTGTGTAATTTGGAAATGTTGATTATACTGTCCTATGTATGTAATTAGTTCAATTTGTAAACCCTGTTCAAACTTTTTATATCCTTAAATATAACCTGACTGCCTTTTTTAGTTACTTGCTGCTGCTAAGTCACTTCAGTTGTGTCCGACTCTGTGTGACCCCATAGACGGAAGTCCACCAGGCTCCCCCGTCCCTGGGATTCTCCAGGCAAGAACACTGGAGTGGATTGCCATTTCCTTCTCCAACGTGTGAAAGTGAAAAGTGAAAGTGAAGTCGCTCAGTCATGTCTGACCCTTAGAGACCCCAGGGACTGCAGCCCACCAGGCTCCTCCATCCATGGGATTTTCTAGGCAAGAGTACTGGAGTGGCTTGCCATTGCCTTCTCTGTTTTCAGTTACTTAGATATATTAAAAATCTTTTATTACAATTGTGAATTTTTATTTGTTCTTGATTTTCTGTCTTTGTTTTCTTTATATGAGTCTGTATTATTTGGTACATATTGACTTGATATATACTTGATATGACAAACTATAATTCCCATATCATCTTGATAGACTGACTCTTTAATAATTATGAAGTAGCTCTCCATACCTGTGAATACTTCATTCTTTAAAATATTATTTTTCTTCTAATGCGATATATTTTTTTAGCTTTTTAAAGTAACATTTGAATAATATAGCTTTTCTATCTTTTTTCTTTTAACTTTTCAGATATTTATATTTAAGCTTTTGTTCTTATAAGCAACATATAGCTGAAATCCATTTTATCTGCTCCCTGTTTAACAATTTTACCTTTCTTTAATTTATATTTCCATTTCATATAGTTACTGATAAATACTATTTTAAGTTTGGTGTTTATTTGTCCCACTTCTGTTATCCTTTTACTTTCTTTCCTTCAATTGACTCAATCCAGTTGGAATTGTCAACTGCAAATTGGCAATTGCCATTTACTTCTATAAAGATTACATCATGTGCTGTTGCAGCTGCTAACTTTCAACACCCCCTTGATAGGAGTTCAAGGTGGAGAGCAGAAATGAGGCACTTTGTTCTCTGGAAAAACTGTCAGAACACGTCTTTAGATAGTTTGATACCTTCAGGAGCTGATTTTATGAGGCAAATTCTTGTATCTCCTCACATCTAGAAAAGCACTAAAATCCTTCATGGTGATGACTGATCCTTGTGACTAGCAGTAAACTTCATAAGACTAGCAGAAACCTCCCTACCTCTTTGGAGCAGTTTCTCAGAGCTATTTGAAAGGTTGTCTCCTGGACTATAGTCCTCAATTTTGATCCAGTAAAATGACTCACAACTTTCACACTGCATTTTTTAGGTCAACAGAATCAGTCCAATTTCAATAAATGAAGAACTATTCCAATTTTCTCATCAAATTGTTGATTCTTTATCACTGTTCCAAGAGACACTAACAGTTCCATATCCCAGACAAAGCAAAATCTTTTCAACATTATGTCTTACTCCTTTCCTAACTTTTGTGTAATGTTGTATTTTATGTTTTATATATATATATACACACACACACATTTTAACTTCTACCAGTCTTTAAAAAATATAATCAATTTGAATTTATATTTTCTCACAGACATGCCTTTTCTAATTCTATTTACTTTTATTATTTCTTGCACTCCTTACTACAGCTTGGTATTACCTCCTTTCTTTTAAAAACATTCTACAATACTTCAATACTTATTTTGGTGTTAGTCAGCTGATGCTGAATTATCTGATTTTTTTTTTTTGTTGTTTACCTAAAGATGTCTTAATTTCATCTTCATTTTTGAACAAAATTTTGCTTGACATAGAATTCTAGTTTGATATTCATATACATTTTGCCATTTGAAACTATAACTTTATCATTTTCTGAATCCCATTATTTTTATTGATATGTTAGCTATCAGACTCCTTTGAATGTTATATGCCTTTTCTCTCATTGCTTTTAATATTTTACCTTTGATTTTCATCAGATTTATTATCATCTTTCTATGGATCATTTTATTTGCATTTATCTTGCTTGAAATTTGTAGCATTTCTAGAGGTTCTGACTTGATGTCTTTCATTAGTTTCGAAAACTCAGCAACAATCTTTTCAAATGTTGCATCTCTCTTCTTTTTCCTTTTGGACTCTAAATGTGTGTTAAACCTTTCTACAGGTTATTTCAAAGGGTTTCTCAGAAACTTTTATTTTCCATCTTTTGTCTTTCTATTACTGAGTATGGATATTTTCTTTTGATATATCTTCAATTCTATATTATCTTCACTGTATATAATGTGATTATTAAGCCTAACTGTTCAATATTTAGTTTCAGTTATTGTTTTTCAGTATGAGAATATCCATTTTATTCTCAATGTAGTTTTTATGTCTGAAAATTGTCCATTTTATCCTATAATTTCATGACAAAATTAATTATCATTGCTTTTATATTTGTTTGTTACCTTTATTATTTGATTCTTGTTTTAGTTTCTGTTGCCTATTTCCTCCCTTTTCCTCCTTTTTTTTTTCAATTGATGTCTTCCTGTCTGCATTTTATAAGGTTGATTGTCATGTATAAAAATGTAGAGATAATCTGAGTATCTATTGTTATTTTTCAAGGCAAGATTTCCTTTTGCTTTTTTCAGATTGTTAAGGCATAAATAGTTCATACAAATGCAATCAAGAATTGAGGCAATTTGAAACTCTTTGCACTTAATTGTACAATTTCTCCTACTATAGAAAGAAAAAAGAAACTGGAGATTGTTTTTGTGTCAATTTAAAAAAGTGCACAACTTAAAAGCTGACAGTTATGTTTTATTTGGTGGACATTCTGAGGACTTCAAGTCTGTGCTGCAGCATCTCAGATAATACTGATAAACTGCTCCAAGGTAGAAATATGGATAAAAGGTATATTTTACCTCAAATGTGTTATTCTCTTTCATTTTAGGTTTTTATACATAGCTTTATAAAGCAATACTGATGGGAGCCTAGAACTGTTTAAAAAAAAAGGGGAGGAGAAGGAGGCATTTCTTGTGTCAAAGAAAAGAAAGGATGGTAGTAATAAATAACACTACAATTTAGATCCTCTCTTTTCCAACTTGGGAAACAATTCCAGACCAAATTTTAACACTGAAATAACTGTAGATTGATCATAAAAATAAGGACAACTAGTATTCTATATCTTAATCTTCATAGTTGGCTTCCAAAAGGAGTACAAACAAAAGTAAGACATTTTCCACAAAAGGTCTGAATCGAAGGTTGAAAACCTGATGTCATAGGAAAGTGTTCAAAATCAGGAGAGATCATAGTAGTCTATCCTGTACTCCTCTGATGGAAATTTTAACTTTGGAAAACTGTTCAAGCATTAAAGAAAAACATGACTCATTTATTTTAGTTATTTGTTATGGTTATATGGTTCTTATAACTAAAAAAAAAAAAAAATTCCTGGAAGCCTTTCTATGATTCTTATGTAGGCCCTCAGTCACTTGTAGATAACTGAGACTGTCTTTGAAATTATTAATCAGTTAGGGAGAAATGCATATGGTTTTTAAAGATTTTTCTTTATAAACTAAAATGTTAGTACACTATAAAGAGAGGAACACACAAATAGGACTTAGGGACTATCTCTTCTACAATCTGCCTTGCTGCTGCTGCTGCTGCTAAGTTGATTCAGTCATGTCCGACTCTGTGCGACCCCATAGATGGCAGCCGACCAGGCTCCGCCATCCCTGGGATTCTCCAGGCAAGAACACTGGAGTGGATTGCCATTTCCTTCTCCAATGTGTGAAATTGAAAAGTGAAAGTGAAGTCGCTCAGTTGTATCTGACTAGTAGCGACCCCATGGACTGCAGCCCACCAGGCTCCTCTGTCCATGCCATTTTCTAGGCAAGAGTACTGGAGTGGCTTGCCATTGCCTTCTCCGACAATCTGCCTTACAAAGGACTAAATCAAGAATGTATTACTTCATAAAACTAACCAGAGGTCATTGGAGGGACTGATGCTAAAGCTGAAACTCCAATACTTTGGCCACCTCATGCGAAGAGGTGACTCACTGGAAAAGACTCTGATGCTGGGAAAGATTGGGGGCGGGAGGAGAAGGGGACGACGGTGAATGAGATGGCTGGATGGCATCACCAACTCGATGGACATGAGTTTGCGTGAACTCCGGGAGTTGGTGATGGACAGGGAGGCCTGGCGTGCTGTGATTCATGGGGTTGCAGAGTTGGACACATCTGAGCGACTGAACTGAACTGAACTGAACCAGAGGTCAGGGTTTGGATTCAATGTAAATGTGAATGTACATTCACTTCAGACACTAAAGATAAACACCATGAAGAAAGTAGTGAAGGTAACATCAGGTTTTGTAAGATTGCTGAGAGAATGGGATTTCTACTGGGATTTAGGGCGGTAGTTATGAGCACTTCAGCGAATGTGCTGATTTATCCAGTGTGGATCACTATGGATGGTATGCAGAAGAATCTCAGTCCAAGTTCAAGGCATGAATGAATAAATGGTGCCAGAGGTCCCCACCTCCTGGGGCATGTAACAGTACTGGTCCATGGCCTGTTAGGAACTGGACTGCACAGCAGGAAGTGCGTGGTAGGCGAGGGAGCAAAGCTTTATCTGTATTTACAGCTGCTCCCCACTGCTAGCATTACTGCCTGAGCTCTGCCTCCTGTCAGATCAATGGTGGCATTAGATTCTCCCAGTGCCCTACTGTGAACTGTGCATGCAAGTGATCTAGGCTGTACATTCTGTATGAGAATCTAATGCTGAGGAAGTGATGCTAACACTCAGGGTATTGTGTTTGACTGCACAGAGACCATAATTAATCAATTGCTAACAGGCTCATATCAAAAGTGGCAAGTGACAATTAAGCGGCATGTGATGGCAGGTTTTATAGTGGCAAGTGAGTTAATGTACTTCAGTTATAAACCTGCATCTGGTGGGAGACTTTTCAGAATCCAATACTTTTCAGTCCTTGAATGGCCTGCCCATTATTTTGTTTACCATTTCCATCAGTGCCTGCATACTTGTCTCAATCACAGTTTTTATAAGCCCACGAGCTAATCTTAGCAAAAATAAGTGAAAAACAAACATCACTGGAGATCCTCTTTGTAAAGGGGGAAAGACCCAATGATGAAACAGCAGAATACTGACAACAAAAGGAAAGCTGCATTTAAAAGAAAATACCAATAGTCCTTCTTAAATTACAGATTCATTTCAACAAGTGATTCATATTCTCCAAGCCTGCTTTGTACAATATGCAGCAACTAGCTATCCAATGAAGTCATGAAACCTTCAAAACTACTATGCCACATGGAGATTGAGTACTATGCAATAAAAGACAAGCCTTTGGAGTTGTTTGTTTTTTTTAATGTGAACATGAAGAACAGAAGCAAATGTTGAAAGCTGCCATTTTATCATATGTTTCTGCATTGAGAGCATCATTCTTAGTGTCTAACCACAGAGCTAGAGCTAAAAAGCCCTTTACTGTGGGTGAAGAGTCTATCCTGCCTGCTGCCAAGGACATTTGTCTTGAACTTTTAGGAGAGTCTGCAATTCAAAAGATTACATTTGTTCCTCTTTTGGCTGGCACCATAACTAGATGGACTGATGAAACAGCAGAGTATACTGAGGCACAATTGTTAGAGAGGATTAATGAGTCATTGCAGTGCACAATCCAGGTGGAGGAGTCTACTAATGTTGACAAGAAGGCAACGATGCTTGTTTCTATGCAATATAGTTTTCAGAGGATGTGCAAGAGGGTATGTTATGTGCCCTTTTGTTGCCAACCGATGCCACAGCTGCAGAACTTTTCAAGTCTTTGAATGATTATGCATCAGGAAATTTGAATTGGTCATTTTGTGTCAGTGTATGCATGGATGGAACAGCTGCCATGAGCGGATGACTTTCTGGCTTCTCTCCTTGGGTCAAAGAGGTCACTTCTGATTGTGAATCTATGCACCGTGTCATCTATAGAGAAAAGATGGTTAGCTGAAAAATGTCACCTGAACTTAATGTTTTTCAGGATATGATTAAAATAATCAACCATATTAAAGTACATGCCCTTAACTCATGTCAGTGCACGCAGTTCTGTCAGGAGATGGATGCAGAGCACACACATTCTCCCTTATACACAGAAGTGAGATGGCTTTCTCAAGGTAGATCATTAGCTGGAGTTTTGAGTTATGATAGCTGCTCCAGAGATTTCTTTTAAAAAACAGTCACCACTGGCAGCACACTTCAGTGACATAAAATGGGTCACAAAACTTGCTTATTTGTGTGACATATGCAGCCTGTACGGTGAACTCAGTCTGTCACTTCAGGAGAGGACAGCAACTGTGTAAAAGTCAGCAGATGAAGTGGCTGCATTCAAAGGTAAACTGGAAATACGGGGGTAATGAGCGAACATTGGGATTTGGCACATTCCAAACATTAACAGGGGTGTTGAAAGTGACAGACTAGGGTCTTCTTTTTCCCTGCTAGTGCATGGAGAGAAAGCTGCATTCATCTCAGCTTTCAAAAGAGTTTGAGCATTACTTCCAAGTCACACAAAACCCTCAAACTGGGAAAGAATGGATCCATGACCCATTTGTGAATAAACCAGGTGAACAGACTTTGTCCATGCTAGAAAAGGATCAACTGCCTGAGATTGCAAATGATGGTGGCCAATAAATATGGTTGAGACAATTTCAAATCTCTATAAATCCTGTATTTCAGTCAAGGTAGCATATCCTGAGATTACCACAAAAAGCACCAAAATGTCTGCTTCCATTTCCAGCATCCTATCTTTATGAAGCAGGGTTTTGTACCCTGGCAGCAACCAAAATGAGATTATGAAGTAGACTGGACACAAGCAACAGACTCCGGGTGTCACTGCCTCCATGAACCCCAGATGGAACCGTCTAACTGCAGGAAAAAAAGCTCAGGGTTCCCTCTGATTCTGCATTATGGTGAGTTGTATAATTAGTTCATTACATATCACAATGTAAAAATAATAGAAATAAAGCACATAATAAATGAATCACTTGAATCATCCTCAAACCATTCCCACCCTGGTCAGTGGAAAAATTATCTTCCATGAGACCAGTCCCTCATGCCAAAAAGGTTGAGGACCACTGAATGGTACTATCCTAGATTCCCAAATGCAGCTAAAATAGGCTCTCAGGTGATTGCTTTTTAAATGGTTTAATTTGGAATTATATTTTAGACATGGGGATTTTAGTTGAACCCTGAGATCTCTTTTTAATCCTTTTTCTAAACTCTATGTTTCCCAGATTCAACACAAAGGCTTTAGAAAATTCTTGGCTATAGAAACACTTTTAAGTGGTCTCTCCTGGATATGTTTTCTATTATTCCTTTAGAGTTGTATAAGCATTATTATTCAAGATATTGTCTGTAAAAACAAGTGAAGGTGAGCAAAATCATTACTTTAGGTTCATCTTGCTTATTTGCTGTCAGAGCTGTGTTCACCATTGTTCTGAGTAGTTATAATTTTTTCAAATTCTATAGAGTGGACTAGCTTATTTACTTTGGACTATTTTCTGCATATGTGTCAAAAGCAAGCACATCAAGTCATCTCTAATGCAGAACTAAAATGACTGACTTGTGCAAAAGATACTCATGCATTGAGTTATTAGTAAGATATTGGCAATTAGTCCAGCTGGTGCCAAGAGGACCACAATTATGGCCAGAAGTTGAGATGCTTTTCTTTTATCAAAAAGGTATGGAAAATTGTAGATGGCACATAATTCTATCCACCTCTGACCAGTTAGACACAATTACCACAAGCTATCAGAAACTTTGCTACAACTTTGTTTTGAATCTAACTCTTATAAAAATTCAGAAAATATACACTGAACTTAATGTTTTTCTGTCAGGTTTTAGTGGATATTTTATTTTCCATACAATCTGACATCATGTGAAAGCTAAGCTTGTGCTACTTCTAAAAGAGTGGCCTCTAGTCTTTAGATGTGGAATGCATGCATTTATTTCTCTTGCCGAATCTATTCAGGTAACAGTGACTCCTTTTTTCCTCTCACACCTCAAATCCAATCCAACAGCAAATTCTGTCAGCCTTTCCTCAAAATCCAATTCAGAGTCCAGCCATTTCTCAATACCATCACCACCACCGTGGTCCAATCCATGCTTTTCTTCTGCACATCTCCATTACCTACTAACTGGCCTTCCTTCTTCCATTTTTGTTGCCAACTTGCTACCAGCCTATTCTCCATTCTGCAGCCATAGTGACTCTTGGAAAGTAAATCAGATCATGATATTTCCTGCTCAAGCTCCTCGAATGGCTTTCTATCTTACCTAAAATTCAAAGTTCTAACCAGGGCGCACAGCCCAGTACTATCTGAGCTCATTCCCACCACTCTGCCACTCTTTCACTCTTCCTCAGCCTCCTTGACCCCTGATGTTCCTCAAAAATACTGAGCAAACTCCAGCTAAGAGCCTTTCCCTCTGCTTAAGAGATCATTCCCCACGTGCACTAAGTGCTGAGGCTAGATGTTATTAAGTAATGACTAATGCCATGAGGAAAAGGACTCAGGGTGAAATGAGCTCACCTTCACTGAAACAAAAGCAGGTGACTTTGTAAAGGGTGAGTTGTGCTAAAGTAGGGGCACTGAGGTACTGAGAGGAGCTGGTCCATGTGCCAAAGCCATACAGGTTTGTCAACATTGAATCTATCCAGAGGAGAAACAAAGAGATGGTATCTTTAAGACAGGGGGCAGTGTTGCAAGTTAAAACAAGTGCCTACCAAAGTTGGGCCTTTCCCTCCCACAGGACTGGGCACTAGAGTGAGAGTCATCTCCTTGAATGTTTGCATGTCAAACAGAATGGTTCTCAGGTTCTTGAGAAGACAGTTCTGAGTGGTAAGAGATTTATATCTCTAGGAGGCAGAAAAAGCATTTGTAATTGCAAGTTTTCTAAAGTAACTAATCAAAGAAGGAATTCAGGAGTCTATTTGTCTCATTTGGAACAAACAGTAAATTCTGCTGATATAAATACATATCTATATGTAATAGAAACAAATTATATGTAATATATATTTATATATTATATATCATCTAACTTTATTATTAAAGTTCTATAAAGGGCTTTATTTACTGCAGAATCCCCAGTGCTTACTATTGTACTTGGCACACAGTAGGGACTCAGTAAATATTAATGCTTGCCAATAAAAGATTAATTATTTTAAAGCACTTAGAATTGATTGTCTATATGGCATTGTGATTCTCACCTAGAATATTAAGATAAGTAAAACAGCCCCAGACATTAAAGAGATTCTGGCTTAGTGGAAGACATAGATATGAACACGTTATTGAACAACAGAGATATTTGTTGAAAATTAAGAGCACAAAATAGCAAAAAAAAAAAATCCTGAAATTTGAGCAACAATCTATTGGGGAGAAATAATACATCAAGAAAAACTCTTAGCAAGATTTGATTATTTGATGAGAGTCTTGAAGGAAGACAGCCAATGTATTTGAATACATTTCCAACAAAACTTGGCATATTTTTCAAAATGCTTTATTGATGATTTGTAAGTACAGACACTTTTATTTTTCCTGTTAGAAAAGCTCTTCCTATGGAAGTTTGACAGCTGGTAGCACAGTGGAATTACTGACTTAAATCTTATTCTCAATGCAATTTTATTTCCTTTTCTGCCTTATCACAAGGACCCGATGTTTCATTAAGGAACATGCCCCACTTTTCGTAATCCTTCAGCTTACCCAAGGTTACACATTTCTTGGCTTTTTGTCTGCAGTCATCACATGACTGGGGCTAAAGAAGATGACTGTATTATTGCTACTAGTCTACATCACTATAGGAAAGAAGGACATTTATTCATACCTCCAGTTCCTATTATAATTCCATCTCCACCCTGGTGATAGCTGCACCTCTTGAAATGAAAAGTATCATAATGCTCTTTAATCATTTAACCTTAAATATACATTCACACAAAGTCATTGCACATATATATTTTAACACCAAACCAAAGGGCACTATTTCAAACAGAATTATAGACAGGGATTTAAAAGAATACAGACATTTTATAGGATTTTTCTTTAATAAATTGTATTATATTTATATCACTGACGTAGTATTAGTAAAGCCTTTCTGTGAAAATGGAAACAGTTATTGAATAATCTGAAATGCTATGATAGTAGTCAATAAAATGGAATACTGTCTACATAGGAGAATCACTCAATTAGAGGTCACTAATCATTAATTAGAGGTCAAATTCCATCTTAAACAATGAAATACTTATAATTAGTGTGACTAAGGTAGTCAGTGGTTATCAAGAGGAATGAATTCCTTTTAAAAATATTTTAAATAAACACTCTTCCCTAGAAAATCAGCATAAAATATCTCAAGTTAGTTATTTTCTCTGTTTATGTGATAATATAAAAGATACAGTGATACTTCATTTTGACATAGGCCATTAAGTCATTCTGATTCACTTAAAGTGATATTGTCACAAAGGCTTCAGTCACTGAATCTCAATCATAAACTTTGTTCAAACAATAAAATTGATAATAAATGTTCTTATCTGCTTCAGGCTCACTATAGTTTTATCTTTTTAATACTCTAACATCATTACCAGGAAGTGAGAAGTTAATCTCCTTTCCCTCGAACAATCTCTTTTCAATCCAATGAAATGACAGTGAAAGCCAGTGCAAAGAACTATTGACTTAGGGTATAAGAGAGTTGGATTCTATGAAATACAGATTTTGACAAGCTGCCAAATATTCTTTGTGGTTTACAAATTACAAATTTGGGAAACTATTTGCTTGATACCTGTATCAGCAAGAAATGATGTGAATAAATGGGTTAATTTATATGAAGTGGTTTGTACTATTCTCAAGAAATCTTGGCACAAATTCAAAACACCAATGTTTCAAAGTAATTAGCTTCACTGTCCCCTGGAGTAAGAACATTCATGCATCATTATCAAACTAGACATTCAGAAGCTATTTAGCACTGCTATAAAAATAAGCTATGTTGATTCCAATACATCCCAAGTACTTTTGTACAAAATTGCTTTGTGTTTTTCAAGTACTTGAATTCTGTTTTGTAAAACATAGCTTATGGTTTTCTAAGAATTAATTCTTGGAATATATTTTAAATACTTAAGTATTTAACTACTTTAGTCTTGTCCAAGACTAAATAACTGCTTTTCTACTCTAATATACTAATAATGTATAAATACATCCTCAATAAACATATTTCTCGGGTTTTATTCTCTCTTTGAAAAAATAAAAAAATCTTTCTCACTGAAACTCCAATTATTTTGAGTGAGCCTTCAGCCCAGTTTCCAGCTTCAAACTGTTGTCACACAGTCTTTGTAAACAACACATAAATATCTGTCAACCAACTATCTGGTGTTTGTGTCTTTTAGCCATTTTCTTACTGATCAGTTCAGTTCAGTTCAGTTCAGTGGCTCAGTCGTGTCCGACTCTCCGCGACCCCATGAATTACAGCACGCCAGGCCTCCCTGTCCATCACCAACTCCCGGAGTACACTCAAACTCATGTCCACAGAGTCGGTGATGCCATCCAGCCACCTCATTCTCCGTCGTCCCCTTCTCCTCCCGCCCCCAACCTTTCCCAGCATCAGAGTCTTTTCCAGTGAGTCAACAGATCGCATGAGGTGGCCATGCAGTTTCAGCTTTAGCATCAGTCCCTCCAATGAACATCCAGGATCGATCTCCTTTAGAATGGACTGGTTGGATCTCCTTGCAGTATAAGGGACTCTCAAGAGTCTTCTCTAACACCACATTTCAAAAGCATCGATTCGTCGGCGATCAGCTTTCTTCACAGTCCAGCTCTCACATCCATACATGACCACGGGAAAAACCATTGCCTTGACTAGATGGACCTTGGTTGGCAAAGTAATGTCTCTGCTTTTTAATATGCTATCAAGGTTGGTCATAACTTTCCTTCCAAGGAGCAAGCGTCTTTTAATTTTATGGCTGCAATCAGCATCTGCAGTGATTTTGGACCCCCAAAAAATAAAGTCTGACACTGTTTCCAGTGTTTTTCCATCTATTTCCCATGAAGTGATGGGACCAGATGCCATGATCTTTGTTTTCTGAATGTTGAGCTTCAAGCCAACCTTCTCACTCTCCTCTTTCACTTTCATCAAGAGGCTTTTGAGTTCCTCTTCACTTTCTGCCATAAGGGTAGTGTCATCTGCATATCTGAGGTTATTGATATTTCTCCCAGCAATCTTGATTCCAGCCTGTGCTTCTTCCAGCCCAGTGTTCCTCATGATGTACTCTGCATATAAGTTAAATAAGCTAGTATGATATTATTGCCTATTTTATACTTTCATAATAAATGCATAAAAGTATATTTGGCATAATTTTCTCATTCTTGTATTTAAGTTGCTTCCTAGGAATAGTCATTTAAAAGGAGAATTTTACAAAGCCCAAGAGCATTAAAAATTTAATTGCTTTTAAGAACATACTACTAAATTGTTTTCTGAAAGGGTTGTACCAATTTACAGGGTCACAATCAATGTATGAAAGTGCCTGTTTTACTCTTCTCTCTTTATGCTCTCAAAATCAAAGCAATAAGAATATTGTCTATAAAAACAAAAACTGGTGACTCTCAGTCTATACAGAAGTGATCCAATGAAGCAATAAATGGATTATACTATCTATGCATGAGATTTGAGGTTAAACATGGTGCATTGTATATATACATTTATCTCTTCTTCTTTCTGAAATCTGGGTAGAATAAAGAAATATAGTATAAATAAAACAAATGTCAGATAGGAGTTGACAGCATGGTTTACAGATGCTAGAAGTGGGTACAAGATGGAAAGGGAACACCGAAGGCAAGCAGCCTAGTTCTCAGTTGAAGGGCTCTCACACTAAAGACCAGGTGTGATAGAGGTGAGATGAAACATGGACTAAAATAAGAAAGAATTGAAAGTGTTTGCAACACTTTTAACCACAGGACCCCTTTCCAATTCAGTGCAGCCAAGCATCTGCCACTTTCACTCCCTGCAAAAGAATAGAGACTTACTTGCTAGAAAAATTGAACTGAAAGCTCTATACCCAAGGATTTCCAAGGCACAGGACAAGAGGGACAAAGGCTGGCATTAAAAAAGGAGCTAATAAGGGAAAGTCTAAAGCCTCTTCTTACACCCTCTTCTTAAGGGCATTGTCAATGTCTTAAATTGATAACCAAGTTGGCAGGTGCCAGAAAAATTAGTAACAAAATTTAGGGGATAGAGATTTGGGGATAGGTAGAAGTAAGGAGAAGGAAATGGCAACCCACTCCAGTACTCTTGCCTAGAAAATCCCATGGGTGGAGGAGCCTGGTAGGCTACAGTCCATGGGGTCGCGAAGAGTCAGACAAGACTGAGTGACTTCACTTTCACTTTTCACTCTCATACATTGGAGAAGGAAATGGCAACCCACTCCAGTATTCTTGCCTGGAGAATCCCAGGGACAGAGGAGCCTGGTGGGCTGCTTTCTATGGGGTCGCAAAGGGTCGGACACAACTGAAGCGACTTAGCAGCAGCAGCAGCAGCAGAAGTAAGGAAGGGGTCAGTTGTTTTTCTTTAGGCTTGGACTTTTAAAAGGTGCATATATTACTTTGATCTTAAAAATATATGCAGAAAATAAAATATGGTAATAAAGGCTACCTACCTTGATGAAAGGACCAACATTTATAATACTTTGGATAATTCCTTACTCCTGGATTGTAAGGGCAGCACATGTGCATACTAAGTCACTTAGTCGTGACTGACTCGTTGCGACCCTGTGGACTGTACCCCACCAGGCTCTTCTGTCTATGGGATTCTCTAGGCAAGGATACTAGAGTGGGTTGCCGTTCCCCTCACCAGGGAGGAGGGAGATTTAAGCAGCAAGATACCTGGATTGCTGAACTTATCTTTTATAAGTCTGACTCCTCTGATTTCTTATGTTTTTTTCCAAGTAGACAGGCCAATACATTGCTTACCTTGCCCAGGTAAGGCAGCATGAATATGTAGGGCTCTAATGGGTTATTTAGTGCCAAAACTTATTGGAATAGTCAGTAAATAATAACTCAGCAATATTTGGAAAGAAGGTCTTGCTTTCTTAGTTATGCAGCCTCAAGTTAACCCTTTTATAAATCTCTAATATCCATTCCCTCATTTTGTTCATTTATTTGTTGTTTGAGGTATAATTGACCTACAATGATTTGTTAGTTCAGGTACACAACATAGTGAGTAGATATTTCTCTACATGACACAATGATCACCACAGTAAGTCTAGTTACCATCTGTTATCATACAAAGTTATATTATTATTGATTATATTTTCCATGCTAGACATTTCATCTCTGTGACTCTTTTATTTTGTAACTGGAAGTTTGTACTTCAATATCCCTCACCTATTCACCTTACTCACCTCCCCCTGGAAAGTACCTGCTTTTTTCTATGTATCTGTTACTCTGCTTCTGTTTTGCTATGTTTGTTCATTTTTTTTTTTTTGTTACACACATAAGTAAAATCACACAGTAATTGTCCTTGTATGACATATTTCAATCAGTGTAATTTCGTCTAGATCCATCCATGTTGCCATAGTGATATTTCATTCTTTCTCATTGTGTGCATACACCACACATTCTTTATCCATTCGTCTACAGATGGACACCTATGTTGCCTCAATATCTTGGCTATTGTAAATAAAGTTACAATTAACATAGAGGTACATATATCTTTTTGAAGTAGTGTTTTTTGTTTTCTTCAGAAAAATACCCAGAAGTGGACTTGTTGGATCATATTGTAGTTCTGTTTTTAATTTGCTGAGTATCCTCCTCCATACTGTTTTACGTAGTGGCTGTACAAATTTACATTCCCACCAACAGCACACAAAGGTTTGCTTTACTTCACTTCCTTGCCAACACTTGCTGTTTGTTTTTTTTTGGTAGTAGCCATTCTGATAGTTGCGAAGTGATATTTCATAGTGGCTTTGATTTGTAGTCCCCTAGTAATTAATGATGTTGAGCATCTTTTTGTGTATCTTTTGGCAATCAATATGTATTCTTTGGAAAATGTCTACTCAGGTCATCTGCCCATGTTTTTATTGGGTTGTTTGTTTTTCTGATGGTAAATTTTCGGAGTTCTTTGTATATTTTGGATATTATCTGCTTAATGAATATATCATTTGCAAATATCTTCTATTCAGTAGGTGGCTTTTTCACTTTGTTGATAATCCTTCACTGTAAAAAAGCTTTTTTAAATTGATACAGTACCATTTGCTTTTGTTTTTATTACCCTTATCTGAAAGGACACATAAAAATATTGCTAAGTCTACTGTCAAATAGCATACTGTATATGTTTTCCTCTAGAAGTTTTATGATTTCAGTTCTTACAAGTCTTTAATCCATTTTGAGTTTAGTTTTCTATTTACATGATAAAATAGTACAGATTTTTTATTTTCATGTATCTGTCCAGTTTTCCCAACACCACTTACTGAAGAGGCTGTGTTTTCCCCATTGTACATTTTTTTGCCTCCTTTGTCATAAATTAACTGCCCATGTAAGTGTGTGTTCATTTCTGGGCTCTCTCGTCTGCTCCATTGATCTATGTGTTTGTTTTTGTGCCAGTTTTGCACTGTTACCATTACTATTTAAATACACACACACACACACATTGCTATTTGAACATACACATGTGTGTATGTGTGCTCAGTAGCTCAGTTTCGTGTCTGACTCTTTTTGACTCCATAGATTATAGCCTGCAAGGCTCCTCTGTGTGTGTGTATGTATATGTATATATATATATAATATATATATGAAAAATATACCATGCTCATGGATTGGAAGAATTAATATTGTCAAAATCATCATACTATCCAAGGTAATCTACAGAGTCAATACAATTTCTATCAAAATACCAATGGTATTTTTTTTTTTTACAGAACTAGATAAAATAATTTTAAAATTTGTCTGAAGACACAGAAGACCACAATTAGCCAAAACGATCTTGACAAAGAATAAAACAGATGGTATAATTCTTCCTGATTTCAAACTATATTATTCAAATCTTTCTGTTTGTATCATCTTTAATTCCTTTTATCGGAGTCCTAAAGTTTTCTGAGTACAGGTCTTTCATCTAATCGGTTAGATTTATTCCTAGGTATGTTATTCTTTTTGATATAATTGTAAATGGGACTGTTTTCTTAATTTCTCTTTGTCATAGTTCATTGTTAGTGAATAAAAATGAAACACATTTATGACTGTTGAATTTTGTATTCTTCAAGTTTACTAAATCTATTGTTTGGGACTCTGTTCTTACTGGACCTCTGTTTCTTTTCTGAGGTTAAGAAAGTTTTCAGCTATTATCTTTTTAATTAAGTTCTCTTCCCCATCCTCTCTTCTCCTTCTGGGACCCCTGTATTGCAAATGGTAGTATGACTGACGTTGTTCCATAGATCTATCAACTTATTCTTATTTTTAAAAATTCTTTTTTATGTTCAGTTTTTCTGTTCTATTGCTCTATGCTCATCTGTCCTTCTGTTAATTCCTTCTGAAAAGTGAAAGTAAAAGTGTTAGTCATTCAGTCATGTCTAACTCTGTGACTCCATAGACTATAGTCCATCAGGTTCCTCTGTCCATGGAATTCTCCAGGCAAGAATATTAGAAGGGGTAGTCATCCGCTTCTCCAGGGGATCTTCCTGACTCAGGGATCAAACCCAGGTATACTGCACTGCAGGCAGATTCTTAACCATCTGAGCCACCAGGGAAGCCCAGTGTATTTTAAAATTTGTTACTATGTTCTTTGACTCTACTTGGTTCTTTATATTTTCTTTTTGTTAGAAAATATATTCTTCTTCCAGGTTTTGATTATCACCTTGAACCTTTTATTAGGGGTTCAAGTAGACTGATTATCTCTACTTTTTCATTTTTTCTTCTAGGGTTTTATCTTGTTCTTTCTTTTAGAACATATTCCTGGTCACCTCATTTTACTGAATTATCTGTTTTTAAAATAGATTTATTATATTTTCAGTCTTGAAGTGATCTTATGTGGGAGATACCCTATAGGGTTCAGCAACACACTTCCCTCTGGTTACCAGACCTATATGCCCTGGGGGTGCCCCCTATGTAAGTGTGGTGGGCCCTTCTGTTGTGGCAGGGCTTGCTATTGTGGGCATGCTGGTATACATGGCTGGGGCTAGGTCAGGTTGACTGCCAGGCCCTGTCTTACATGGAGATTGAGAGTCATTGGTGGGCAGGGCAATGTCCTAGTATGGCTGGCTGTGTGGCAAGGAATCCTAGGCATGGTGTCCCACTGGTGGGTGGGCTGGATCCCAAATTACCTGGCTGTTTACTCAAGCTATCACTTTGGCTTGGCCTCAGAAATGTTTCTCAGTCTATTCAGAATAAGTGGGTCTCCTCTCATTATCACTTACTTCATTTAGATGTGCTTTTCATTCAGATGTCATTTTGATAAGGTGAAGGTCTTATTTCCAGGGTGACCAGGAATTGTATATATGCAAAACAGATGTACTCTTTAATTCTCATAATGCTCTAGATATTTTTTTGAAGTGGTAAGAATACTAACCATTCGCAGTCTGATCCATTTGGGACTTCGCAGACGCGAGAGACGCCGGCCCCGGCGGCGCAGACGCGAGAGACGCCGGCCCCGGCGGCGCAGGTGCGAGAGACGCCGGCCCCGGCGCAACCGACCAGGCAAAGAGGCGCAGCCGAGAGGAACTACCCCACGCCTGAGGCCAGGGCCGGCGGCTGAGAGGAGCTGCCCCACGTCCAACAGGCGGTGGCTGCGCGGGTGCAGGAGAGCCGAGAGGAGCTACTCCACGTTCAAGGTCGGGAGGGGCGGCCTTGAGGAGATACCCCTCTTCCAAGGTAAGGTACAGAGGCTGCACTTTGCTGGAGCGGCTGTGAAGAGATTTTCCACCACCAAGGTAAGAGAAACCCAAATAAGACGGTAGGTATTGCGAGGGGGCATCAGAGGGCAGACACACTGAAATCATAATCACAGGAAACTAGTTGATCTGATCACATGGACCACAGACGAATGTGGTCCACTGGAGAAGGGAATGGCAAACAACTTCAGTATACTTGGCTTGAGAACCCCATGAACAATATCAAAGGGCAAAATGATAGGATACTGAATGAGGAATTCCCCAGGTTGGTAGGTGCCCAGTATGCTACTGGAGATCAGTGGAGAAGTAACTCAAGAAGGAATAAAGGGATGGAGCAAAAGCAAAACCAATACCCAGTTGTGGATGTGACCGATGATAGAAGCAAGGTCCGGTGCTGTAAAGAGCAATATTGCATAGGAAACAGGAATGTTAGGTCCATGAATCAAGGCAAATTGGAAGTGGTCAAACAGGAGATGGCAAGAGTGAACATAGATATTCTAGGTATCAGTGAATTAAAATGGACTGGAATGGGTGAATTTAACTCAGATGACCATTATATCTACTACTGTGGGCAGGAATCCCACAGAAGAAATGGAGTAGCCATCATGGTCAACAAAAGAGTCCGAAATGCAGTACTTGGATGCAATCTTAAAAACGGCAGAATGATTTCTGTTCGTTTCCAAGGCAAACCATTCAATATTACAGTAATACAGGCCTATGCCCCAACCAATAACACTGAAGAAGCTGAAGTTGACCGGTTCTATGAAGACTTACAAGACCTTTTAGAACTAACACCCCAAAAAGATGTCCTTTTCATTATAGGGGACTGGAATGCAAAAGTAGGAAGTCAAGAAACACCTGGAGTAACAGGCAAATTTGGCCTTGGAGCACGGAATGAAGCAGAGCAAAGGCTAATAGAGTTTTGTCACGAGAACGCACTGGTCATAGCAAACAGCCTCTTCCAACAACACAAGAGAAGACTCTACACATGGACATCACCAGATGGTCAACACTGAAATCAGATTGATTATATTCTTTGCAGCCAAAGATGGAGAAGCTGTATACAGTTAGCAAAAACAAGACCAGGAGCTGACTCTGGCTCAGATCATGAACTTGTTATTGCCAAATTCAGACTTAAATTGAAGAAAGTAGGGAAAACCACTAGACCATTCAGATATGACCTAATCAAATCCCTTATGATTATACAGTGGAAGTGAGGAATAGATTTAAGGGACTAGATCTGATAGATAGAGTGCCTGATGAACTCTGGACAGAGGTTTGTGACATTGTACAGGAGACAGGGACCAAGACCATCCCCATGGAAAAGAAATGCAAAAAAGCAAAATGGCTGTCTGAGGAGGCCTTACAAATAGCTGTGAAAAGAAGAGAGGCGAAAGGCAAAGGAGAAAAGGAAAGATATAAGCATATGAATGCAGAGTTCCAAAGAATAGCAAGGAGAGATAAGAAAGCCTTCCTCAGTGATCAGTGCAAAGAAATAGAGGAAAACAACAGAATAGGAAAAACAAGAGATCTTTTCAAGAAAATTAGAGATTCCAAGGGAACATTTCGTGCAAAGATGGGCTCGATAAAGGACAGAAATGGTATAGACCTAACAGAAGCAGAAGATATTAAGAAGAGGTGGCAAGAATACACAGAAGAACTATACAAAAAAGATCTTCACGACCAAGATAGTCACGATAACGTGATCACTGACCTAGAGCCAGACATCTTGGAATGTGAAGTCAAGTGGGCCTTAGAAAGCATCACTACGAACAAAGCTAGTGGAGGTGATGGAATTCCAGTTGAGCTATTTCAAATCTTGAAAGATGATGCTGTGAAAATGTTGCACTCAATATGCCAGCAAATTTGGAAAACTCAGCAGTGGCCACAGGACTGGAAAAGGTCAGTCTTCATTCCAATCCCAAAGAAAGGCAATGCCAAAGAATGCTCAAACTACCGCACGATTGCACTCATCTCACATGCTAGCAAAGTGATACTCAAAATTCTCCAAGCCAGGCTTCAGCAATATTTGAACCGTGAACTGCCAGATGTTCAAGCAGGTTTTAAAAAAGGGAGAGGCACCAGAGATCAAATTGCCAACATCCGCTGGATCATGGAGAAAGCAAGAGAGTTCCAGAAGAGCATCTGTTTCTGCTTCATTGACTATGCCAAAGCCTTTGACTGTGTGGATCACAGTAAACTGTGGAGAATTCTGAAAGAGATGGGAATACCAGTCCACCTGACCTGCCTCTTGAGGAACCTGTATGCAGGTCAGGAAGCAACAGTCAGAACTGTACATGGAACAACAGACTGGTTCCAAATAGGAAAAGGAGTGCGTCAAGGCTGTATATTGTCACCTTGCTTATTTAACATATATGCAGAGTACATCATGAGGAACGCTGGGCTGGAATAAGCACAAGCTGGAATCAAGATTGCTGGGAGAAATATCAATAACCTCAGATGTGCAGATGACACCACCGTTATGGCCGAAAGTGAAGAGGAACTCAAAAGCCTCTTGATGAAAGTGGAAGAGGAGAATGAAAAGGTTGGCTTGAAGCTCAACATTCAGAAAACAAAGATCATGGCATCTGGTCCCATCACTTCATGGGAAATAGATGGAAAAACAGTGGAAACAGTGTCAGACTTTATTTTTTTGGGCTCCAAAATCACTGCAGATGCTGATTGCAGCCATGAAATTAAAAGACGCTTACTACTTGGAAGGAAAGTTATGACCAACCTTGATAATATATTAAAAAGCAGAGACATTACTTTGCCAACAAAGGTCCGTCTAGTCAAGGCTATGGTTTATCCCGTGGTCATGTATGGATGTGAGAGTTGGATTGTGAAGAAAGCTGATTGCCAAAGAATTGATGCTTTTGAACTGTGGTGTTGGAGAAGACTCTTGAGAGTTCCTTGTACCGCAAGGAGATCCAACCAGTCCATTCTAAGGGAGATAGATCCTGGGTGTTCATTGGAAGGACTGATGCTAAAGCTGAGACTGCAATACTTTGGCCACCTCATGCGACGAGTTGACTCACTGGAAAAGACTCTGATGCTTGGAAGGGTTGGGGGTGGGAGGAGAAGGGGACGACTGAGAATGAGATGGCTGGATGGCATCACCGACTCTGTGGACTTGAGTCTGAGTGAGCTCCGGGAGTTGGTGATGGACAGGGAGGCCTGGTGTGCTGTGATTCATGGGGTCGCGGAGAGTCGGACACGACTGAGCGACTGAACTGAACTGAACTGAGTAGTAAATAACCTGCCTGTCAATGCAGAAGATGTAAGAGAAGTGGGTTCCATCCCTGAGTTGGAAATATCCCCTAGAGGAGAAAATGGCAATCCACTCCAGTATTCTTGCTTGGTGTTTATAATGAAATTACTGATTTAACCAATTCTAGTTCTCTGAGAGAAGTTGCATGCTCTTTCAAACTTTTTATAATAGATTCTATATTTTTAAAAATTCCCATTCTACACACTAAATTTGGCATTTCTGTATAGTTTTAAAGTAGGAAATAGTTTATAAGATTAAAATGGTGTATCATAAATGTCTCCAGCATTCTTGTGCATTGAAGAATTCAGTACATATGAATTCATACTATATCAAACAATACAATAAATATATTTGTATTGAATAAGAATTCAATATAATTTCATTCATACATATGAATTTGTATGAGTTTATTAATAAAACAAGTGTTTGCTCTTTCCCTCCTTTTTGATTATTGGGCCTGGAGTAGGACCTAAAGTGGCAGCATTTGTAACAAGTACTCTGAGGCAAGTGTATTGAGAAGCACATTTTGAAAAACATTAGCTTAAGCACTTTTACTTTTTATATGAGGAGATGACCTAGAATTTCCTGTTCAAAAAATGTTGTCATGCCAAAAAACATGCAATTTATCTAGCATGGATATGTGGGGACATCCATTCCATAAGTGGACATAGAAATAAATGCTTCAGTTTGTGAATTATTGAACTATGAATTCAAAGGAGAAAAACAACACCAGTATCAGGAAACCCATTAAAACCCTCTGAAATGAGGAAACTAAGGATTTTCTGATGTTCATCAACCAAGTTTATATCTGACTAATAAACAAAATATTACTGGGAATATAAGAAACCACAATGTAAAAGACCCACTTAGAGATAACTTTCAATTACATTCATATAAATGTGATTAAGAGAAAAAATGACTGGTGCTAATTAAAGCTGAAGTAGCTTGAAAGATACAAGATGGAAAGAATACATAAGTTAATTTTAATGATTAAGGATAATTTATCATGCTGCTACTAATAGTGATGTTTATTATGCCTGGTTGAACATAGGAAATTTTTCTCCATGTTCTTTACGTGACTTCTGTATGTCTTAAAGTATCTTAACATTCCAGTGAGTCTTTCTGGCTAAATATATAATAAAGGAGCCGGATGATGTGGTTAATCATGCCAGCTACCTCTTTTCTTCAAATGGCAGCAGAATCTATGAGACAGCCTGGCAAGAAATGACTGATACATCAGGTTATTTTATGATTAATTCCCCAGGATATCCTACATCTGTCCAGAGTGGGGTCTGGAAATTTTCATAGAACCATCTAAACACTATACTTGAAGGTCTACTTTACATATCGTTGTCTCAGGTTGAAATCATATGAATTTCAGTCTTTTAACTACAGAAAACTTAAAGGATTGATTTCTATTTTGTTGCTTGCTTTGCATGATTTCATTTGATGTTGTGAAATACTTAATAGGCAAAGTTCTAAATTTTATTATCTATTTCCTATGACAAAGTAGGGGTTTTGACATCAAGATGGAAGAGTAGAAGGACATGTACTCATCTTCTCCTGTAAGAACTCCAAAATTGCAACTCACTGCTGAGCAACCATTGACAGGAGAATGTTGGGTCTCACTTAAAAAAAGATACCCCATGTCCAAGGGCAAAGACGAAGCCCCGACAAGATGGTAGGAGGGGTGAAAACACATTTAGAATCAAATGCCACACCTGCTAGATATGATGCTGTTAAATTACTACACTCAATATGCCAACAAATTTGGAAAACTCAGCAGTGGCCACAGGACTGGAAAAGGTCAGTTTTTATTCCAGTCCCAAAGAAAGGCAACACCAAAGAATGTTCAAACTACTGCACAACTGCACTCGTCATACATGCTAGCAAAGTAATGCTCAAAATTCTCCAACCAGGCTTCAGCAGTACGTGAACCGTGAAGTTTCAGATGTTCAAGCTGGAGTTAGAAAAGGCAGAGGAACCAGAGATTAAATTGTCAACATTTGTTGGATCATTGAAAAAGCAAGAGAGTTCCAGAAAATTATCTACTTCTTCTCTATTGACTATGCCAAAGGCTTTGACTCTGTGGATCACAACAAAATGTGGAAAATTCTTAAAGAGATGGGAATACGAGACCACCTGACCTGTCTCCTGAGAAATCTGCATGCAGGTCAAGAAGCAACTCTAGAACAAGACATGGAACTGCAAACTGGTTCCAAATAGGGAAAAGAGTACATCAAGGCTGTATACTGTCACCCAGCTTATTTAACCTATATGCAGAATAAATCATGTGAAATGCCGGGCTGGATGAAGCACAAGCTGGAGTCAAGGTTGCAGGAAAAAGTACCAGTAACCTCAGATATGCAGATGACACCACCCATATTGCAGAGACTGAAGAGGAACTTAAGAGCCTCTTGTTGAAAGTGAAAGAGGAGACTGATAAAGCTGGCTTAAAACCCACGTTCAAAAAACTAAGATCATGGCATCTGGTCCCATCAATTCATGGCAAATAGATGGGGAAACAATGAAAACAGTGAGAGACTTTATTTTCTTGGGCTCCAAAATCACTGCAGATGGTGACTGCAGCCATGAAATTAATAGACGCTCGCTTCTTAGAAGTTGTGACCAACCTAGACAACATATTAAGAAGCACAAAGGCCCATATAGTTAAAGCTACAGTTTTTCCAGTAGTCACGTATGGCTGTGAGAACTGGACCATAAAGAAAGCTGACTGCTAAAGAATTGATGCTTTTGAACTGTGATGTTGAGGACTCTTGAGAGTCCCTTGGACTGCAAGGAGAGTTAATCAGTCAATCCTAAAGGACATCAGTCCTGAATATTCATGGAAGGACCAATGCTGAAGCTCAATATGCCATACTTGGACCACCTGATGCGAAGAACTGACTCATTGGACAAGACCCTGATGCTGGGAAAGATTGAAGGTCAGAGGAGAAGGGGATGACAGAAGATGAGATGGCTGGATGACATCACTGACTGAATGGACATGAGTTTGAGCAAGCAAGGGGAGTTGATGATGGAGAAGGAAACCTGGCATGCTGCAGTCCAGGAGGTTGCAAAGAGTCGGACATGACTGAGCAACTGAACTCAACAGATGACAAAGTAAATATTCTGTTGGGAATGTGAGGTCCTAGAAATTTCAGTCAAGTACCAGAAAATGGCCTTTCAGATCAGTTCAGTTCAGTTCAGTTCAGTCACTCAGTCGTGTCCAACTCTCTGAGACCCCATGAATCACAGCACGCCAGGCCTCCCTGTCCATCACCAACTCCCGGAGTTCACTCAATCTCATGTCCATCGAGTCGGTGATGCCATCCAGCCATCTCATTCTCTGTCATCCCCTTCTCCTCCCGCCCCCAACCTTTCCCAGAATCAGAGTCTTTTCCAGTGAGTCAACTCGTTGCGTGAGGTGGCCATACTATTGCAGTTTCAGCTTTAGCATCAGTCCCTCCAATGAACACCCAGGATTGATCTCCTTTAGAATGGACTGGTTGGATCTCCTTGCAGTCCAAGGGACTCTCAAGAGTCTTCTCCAGCACCACAGTTCAAAAGCATCAATTCTTTGGTGATCAGCTTTCTTCACAGTCCAACTCTCACATCCATACATGACCACGGGAAAAACCATTGCCTTGACTAGACGGACCTTGGTTGGCAAAGTAATGTCTCTGCTTTTTAATATGCTATCTAGGTTAGTCATAACTTTCCTTCCAAGGAGTAAATGTCTTTTAATTTCATGGCTGCAATCAGCATCTGCAGTGATTTTGGAGGCCAAAAAATTAAGTCTGACACTGTCTCCACTGTTTTTCCATCTATTTCCCATGAAGTGATGGGACCAGATGCCATGATCTTTGTTTTCTGAATGTTGAGCTTCAAGCCAACCTTCTCACTCTCCTCTTTCACTTTCATCAAGAGACTTTTTAGTTCCTCTTCACTTTCTGCCATAAGGGTGGTGTCATCTGCATATCTGAGGTTGTTTATATTCCTCCCAGCCTTTACCATGGAGCAAATAGGAAGTGATAGAAATTTGCCTTCCTAGAGAACTTGAGGTTTTGTTTTGTTTTCCTCAAGATGCTTGTCCTTCAAGCTTCTCTTACAAAAGTGCCTGAAAGTATGTCACTGTCACATTCTTTTCTTGAAGTGCATCTATGGATGCTGCTGCTGCTGCTAAGTCGCTTCAGTCGTGTCCGACTCTGTGCAACCCCGTAGATAGCAGCCCACCAGGCTCCCCCGCCCCTGTAATTTTCCAGGCAAGAACACTGGAGTGGGTTGCCATTTCCTTCTCCAATGCATGAAAGTGAAAAGTGAAAGTGAATTCACTGAGTCGTGTCTGACGCTCAGCGACCCCACGGACTGCAGCCTTCTAGGCTCCTCCGTCCATGGGATTTTCCAGGCAAGAGTACTGGAGTGGGGTGCCATTGCCTTCTCCACTATGGATGCTAGTACTAAAGAATGGGAGTTTCCAAATTTTTATTGCTTTTGCTGCATCAACATATTGATCTGCTACATTTTCATTACAAGTGAAATAAAAATATTTTCTAATTTCCCTCATGAATGAGTTAAAATTTTATTTTTATCCAGAGAATTTTGATTCATTCTCACAAATCTGGACATTTTCTACCTACCTTTTCCTTACTGAGATCTAATTTAGTTCTACAGAATGCAGAGAACACGTGCTATTCTATTTTAAAGCTTTGAAATGTGTGAGACATGATTCATAGTCTAGAATATTTGATAGATGTTCCATGTCCACCTGAAAAAAAATATTTTTCTACATTTAGTGGATGTAGTTTTAGCTAATCTCTATTAGGTCAAATTGGTTAATCATGCTGTTTCAATGTGCAATGATTCTGTTTTATCCATAAATTACTGAGAGAAGTGTTTTAAAATCTCCAACTCACATTGTAGATTTTTCATTGTTTCATTATAGTTCTGTTATATTTTGGTTTATATTATTTTAAAGCTATATTATTAAACTTATATAAATTTGTTGTTATCTATTCCTGTTAATTACTTATATGAAATGTCTCACTTTATCTCTCCTGTTACTCTTAACTTTAAGTCCTTTTCTGCTATATTACTATTATACATTAATATAAATTAAATATAATATGTAATATTGGTACAGCAATAGCAACTTTGTTTTTGCTTGCATAACATGTTTACGTAGCATGTATGTCTATCTATTTAGAGAATAAATCTTGCTCTTTTCATTCTCTTTTTAGCATTGGCATTTTTTAATTTGCCCTTTTATTTCTCCTCTTCCAGTTTTTAAAATTAATTGAATATTTTTTTTAATTTCAGCATATCTTTTTTTATCTGACTTGCTATAAATTTTATTATCATTCTTTTACTGGTTACTTAAGATATTACAAGGGATACTAAAAATACCTAGAAATAAACTTAACCAAGGAAGTGAAAAACCTATACTTTGAAAACTTTACAATATTGATAAAGGAATTTGAAAATGGTACAAAGAAATGGAAAGATATACCATGTTCTTTAACCAGAAGAATAAATATTAAGATGTCCACACTACACAAAGTAATCCTAGAAGAAACAGGCACCTCACTCTTTGACATAAATCACAGCAATATTTTTTTCAGATCTGTCTTCTAAGTCAAAAGAAATAAAAACAAAAATAAATAAATGGGTCCCAGTTAAACTTGAGGCTTCCCTAAGGGTGGTGCTAGTGGTAAATGCAGGATGTGGCTTTGATCCCTAGGTTAGGAAGATCTCCTGGTATAGGAAATGGCAACCAGCTCCAGTATTCTTTCCTGGAAAATGCCATGGACAGAAGAAGAGCCTGGGGGGGTACAGTCCAAAAAGCCATTAAAGAGGCAGATATGACTGAGTGACTGAACGCAAAATTAAATTTATTATTTATTTATTTAATAAATTTAATTTTTATTAAATTTTAAAACTTTTTCACAGCAAAAGAAAACATCAATAAAATGAAAAGGCAACCTACTGAGAGAAAATATTTGCAAAACCTATAAGGAGTTAATATCCAAAATATATAAACAGGTCATACAACTTAATACAAAAAAAACACAATCAAAAGTGAGCAGAAGACCTAAACAGACATTTCCCCAAAGACATATAGATTGTCAATAGGCCATTGCTGCTGCTGCTGCTGCTGCAAAGTCACTTCAGTCGTGTCCGACTCTGTGCGACCCCATAGACAGCAGCCCACCAGGCTCTTCCGTCCATGGGGTTTTCCAGGCAAGAATATTGGAGTGGGTTGCCATTGCCTTCTCCACAACAGGCCATCAGAGAAATGCAAATCAAAACTACAATGAGGTATCATCTCACATCTATCATAATGGCCATAATCAAAAACTCTACAAATAATAAATGCTAGAAACAGTGTGGCTAAAAACCTTTCTACACTGTTCACAGTGCAGCTACCATGGAAAACAGTATGGAAGTTCCTTAAAAAAGCTACCATATGATCCAGCAATCCTATTCATCGGCACACATCTAGAAAAGATGAAAACTCTAATTTGAAATGATAAATGCACCTTAATATTCATAGCAGCACTATGTACAATAGCCAAGCTGTGGAAACAACCCAAATGTCCATCAACAGATTAATGGTTTAAGAGAATGTGTGATATATAAATACACATGCATGTGCATGCACACACACACACACATACACACACACATACACAATGGGATACTACTCAGCCATTAAACATGCGATTCCACCATTCATAACAAATTGGATGTACCTAGAGAGTATTATCGGAGAAGGCAATGGCAACTCCAGTGTTCTTGCCTGAGAATCCCAGGGATAGGGGAGCCTGGTGGGCTGCCGTCTATGGGGTCACACAGAGTCGGGACACAACTGAAGTGACTTAGCAGCAGCAGCAGAGAGTATTATGCTTAGTGAAAAAAGTCAGACAGAGAAACACAAATACTATGTTATAACTTACATATGTAGAATCTAAACAAATAAATCATACATACGAAACAAAACCAGACTCATAGATATTGAGAACAAACTGGTGGTTACTAATGGTGAGAGGAAAGGGGGAAGGGGCAATAAAAGGTTATAGAATTAAGAGATGCAAACTACTATGTAAAAAATAGATAAGCAACAAGGATGTAGTGTACAGCCCAGGAAATATAATCATTGTTTTGTAATAATGTTAAATGGAGTATAATTTATAAAAACATTGAATCATTATATTGTACATAGGCTTCCCTGGTGGCTCAGTTGGTAAAGAATCTACTTGCAACGCAGGAGACCTGGGTTCTATCCGTATGTTGGGGAGATCCCTTGGAAAAGGGATCAGCTACCCTGTCCAGTATTCTGGCCTTGAGAATCCCAAGGTGTCATAAAGAGTAGGACATGACTGAGCAACTTTCACTTTTACTTTCATATTTTACACATAAAACTAATATATAATATTTTAAATCAACTATACTTCAATAAAAATGAGTTAAAAATTTTAAAGCTATCCATAACTTATTATCATGTACCTTTTATTAGACCAGGTCCAGTACAATATCAATAATTTGATTCTTTTTAACTCCTCTTTTTCCTTCTCTATTTTTATATTTTTATATATTTTACAAAACACCACAGCGATTTGTTAACTTTGTTGCTTTGACCAGTTGGTAGTTGTTCTTGCATTTACTTTTTATTTCTCATATATCCATTATTCTACCCAGGATCAATTTTCTTCACCCTACTGAGCTTGTTTGTGAGAACTAAAAGAAATTGTTAGCTGTGGTCACTTTTGGAGAGCTAGATTTTCAGTTTTTACTTTATATCTTTACAGACAGTTTTGCTATTTTTTAACACTTTTAAGTAAAATTATTAGCCCCAAATCCTAAAATATATGAATTTGAAGTTATTTGGTATATCAGTATTACAATAATTAGTGTAATTTGTGCCAGTGCTATAAAACTTTTTACTACGTAATAACATACATTGCAACCTATTCATACAGAAGATAAATGTTACAAAACAGTGACGAATAACTATGTTGGCCAATAGAAAAACATGCCTTCTTCATGTGTGTTCATCATTTCCACTGGAAAAATAAAAATATGTAAACTAAGTGTTAATAATTTCCATTGTTGAACACAGTTGAAGGAGATAGTTCCATATATCATATTTGAGCATTAGATAGGAAACATAGGATTGTGATTCTCTGTCAGACTCTATATTTAATGGTATTATGGGAACTGCTTCAGACTTTATGATACACAACTGTCAACAGCCTTTTCTTAAGAATGTGTCATAACAATACTATAGAACAATTTCCTTTTATTCTTCATTGTCTAGGTGAAGCATTTGATTCCTAAGGAAATCAAGGTTCTTTGCCAAGGTCCAATTTACTTATTTGAATTAGAAGCCAAAACTGAATACATTTTATTTTGATGTTGAATGCCTGCATTTCATAGACTTTCCACCTGATGTCTCTCAAGTAATTTGACCTTAAGGACTAAAGATGAATTCACATTTTCATCTTGTCTTGAACTTTCTATGTTAAGGAGCAGCTTACTATTCACTAGTATTCCAAACCAGAAAGTCTGGAGTCATCTTAGCCTTGATGCCTTCTCCAGTGGATCATCAAATATCTATACTTTTGTTTTTGTCATGTTATTGTGCCATTAAGCATCATTTTGAGGGGAAAAAAGAATCCCGTTGACTTACTAATTGACTCTGCTACAAATACAGAAGTTCTAGTTTTTGTAATTCATTCTCTAATTTTAAATCCTTTTATTTATTCCTAATTGACTTCCATTTCAAAGTTCTATATGGGCCATTTCAAATTTTCACTAGTTCTTGAATGCATTATTTCAGTTTTCATCAGGAAGGTGGTAAATTACAATCAAGTAGGTAGTTGATTTGTCATTTGTCAACCTAGTAACAAATGCAAACATTTTAATTATAGGATAAAGATACAGTGTGGCAAAAGACCCGAAAGCAGAACTATCTTTTTCCTCAAGAACAAGACTGAAAATCAGCATTCTCTTTGGAGAAAATACAGTATGCCAATACACGCTGTTTGCTTAATTAAATTATTAGACCTGACATTATATTAGAAAATGGCTTCATTAAATATTAATGTTTGAGCTGAATAAATTGTAATATAAAAGGAGTGCTTTAAAAAAATAATTCCTGTTAAATTTTTTTTTTAAGTCACTGAGAGTATGCTTCTGCTTTCATGCTAAACTCATTATGAAAATAAGGCTTAGTCAATGACTTTGAACAGAAAGGCTTAGAACCTGAACAAAGATTGCAAATCCATTTTGACTTTAAGCTATGAAACAGTCATTTTCTTAGCCAGTGAGTAAAGATTAATGATGGTGACCTCTTCAGGTTAAAGTATTGACTATAACATGTCATCAATTGCCCCTATAATTATAACTTTAACATTGAAGATATTTTTGATACTCCACAGATATGACATGTAACAGTGGCACTATGTCTCACTGTTTCTTATTATAATGATTCTGACATTCAGCATGAATTACAGACATTATAACACTAGAGACCTGGAGGCTTGGAGTTTTAAGCACTTAAGTTTAACACTGGTAAGATATTTTGCTTGTAACTAGCTTTAGGGTTGAGTTTGAAGATTTTAGAAGAAGAGGATATGATTTAGGTAAAATTAGAAACTTTATCTATGAGAGTCTTGTATTGGTATGTTATTTTAAATCTATACAAATGAAAAACAGGTGTAGAAAACATATTTTCAGATCCACTTCTGAATGGGAAGAAATTTGCTAATTATAATGTTATTATTATAGACATGATAATTATTTTGTTAGGATTAGGTTTAGAAATACAGGCTGCAAATTTTAGGTAAACTCTCCAATCTTTAGGGTAAAATTTTTATTTGACATTTTATATCCATTGTAAGGCATTTTCCAATTTTGAATTTTCATTTCAAAGGTCTTTGTAAGCAACTGTCAAGAGAGCGATGTTAAGTGAGTTTATCTGCTTGCAATGCAGAAACCTCAGTTCAATCCCTGGGTTGGGAAGATCCCTGGAAGAAGGGCATCCCAACCCACTCCACGGACAAAGGAGCCTGGTGGGCTACAGCCCATGGGGTCACAAAGAATTGGACACGACTAAGCATTCATAAAACGAAGATCATGGCATCTGGTCCCATCACTTCATGGGAAATAGATGGGGAAACAGTGGAAACAGTGTCAGACTTTATTTTTTGGGCTCCAAAATCACTGCAGATGCTGATTGCAGCCATGAAATTGAAAGACGCTTACTCCTTGGAAGGAAAATTATGACCAACCTAGATTGCATATTAAAAACCAGAGACATTACTTTGCCAACAAAGGTCCGTCTAGTCAAGGCTACGGTTTTTCCAGTGGTCATGTATGGATGTGAGAGTTGGACTCTGAAGAAAGCTGAGCACCGAAGAATTGATGCTTTTGAACTGTGGTGTTGGAGAAGACTCTTGAGAGTCCCTTGGATTGCAAGGAGATCCAACCAGTCCATTCTAAAGGAGATCAATCCTGGGTATTCATTGCAAGGACTGATGCTGAAGCTGAAACTCCAATACTTTGGCCACCTCATGCGATGAGTTGACTCACTGGAAAAGAATCTGATGCTGGGAGGGATTGGGGGTGGGAGGAGACGGGGACAACAGAGAATGAGATGGCTGGATGGCATCACCGACTCGATGGACATGAGTTTGAGTGAACTCCGGGAGTTGGTGATGGACAGGGAGGCCTGGCGTGTTGTGATTCATGGGGTCGCAAAGATTTGGACACGACTGAGTGACTGAACTGAACTGAAAGCAACTAACATACACACACATATGCTAGGTGGGGAGGGGATGGACAACGTAAAGCACACGTGCCTTCATAAACTTATCCCTGAAAGCTTACTGTTTCTGTTAAGGGGGTTCTAGTTTAAGTGTTGTGTTTACAAGAATCCACCTGCATCTCTAATGTATGTTTCCAGTGAGACCATGGTTAGCCTTGGATACTTCCCTTTGAAGACTATCTGACAAAGTCCTTTCAGTTCAGTTCAGTCACTCAGTTGTGCCCGACTCTTTGCAATCCCGTGGACTGCAGAACGCCAGGCCTCCTTATCCATCAGCAACTCCTGGAGCCTACTCAAATTCATGGCCATCTTGTCAGTGAAGCCATCCAACCATCTCATCCTCTGTTGTCCCCTTCTCCTCCCACCTTCAATCTTTCCTAGCATCAGGGTCTTTTCAGATGAGTCAGTTCTCGCACCAGGTGGCCAAAGGATTGGAGTTTCAGCTTCAGCAACAGTCCATCCAATGAATATTCAGGATTGATCTCCTTTAGGATGGACTGGTTGGATTTCCTTCAACCATACTTAGGCCTCAGAGAAGAGAGCTCACCTTTCTGCCTGCGCTTTCTTCATCTGAGGTAGGATCCTGTTCACCGTGCCCTCCTCTCCTTTCAGTTTAACTTCTATACTCTTGATACACCAAAGTTTTCAGTCATTATTTCATTGAATAACTTTCTGCCCCTTTCTTTCTTTCTTTTTCTCTGGGACCCCTATAATGTGTTTATCGGTCCATTTCATGGTGTCTCATAAGTCCCTTAAGATGTCTACTCTTTTTCATTATTTTTATTTTCTTCTCTAACTGGATGAATTTCTCTGCCCTGTTTGCAAGATCCTGTCCCCTATGTAATTTAGACTGGTGTTGAAACCCTCTATTGAACTGTTTAATAAAGCTTTACTATATTCTCCAACTCTGATATTTTTGTTTTGTAATTTTTCTATTTTCCACCTCTTTTTTGGAATTTTTACTTTGTACATGCTTATCTCAGTGTGCATCCTCTTTTACTGTTATTTTTAATTCTGTATTAAGTTAGTCTCTTGTCTCCACTTCTTTAAGATCCAAAAGTCTACATGCAATAAATGCTGGAGAGGGTGTGGAGAAAAGGGAACCCGCTTACACTGTTGCTGGGAATGCAAACTAGTACAGCCACTATGGAGAACAGTGTGGAGATTCCTCAACAAACTGGAAATAGAACTGCCATATGATCCAGCAATTGCACTCCTGGGAATACAGACCGAGGAAACCAGAATTGAAAGAGACATAGTACTCCAATGTTCATTGCAGCACTGTTTATAATAGCCAGGACATGGAAGCAACCTAGATGTCCATCTGCAGATGAATGGATAAGAAAGCTTTGGTACATATACACAATGAAGTATTTTTCAGCCATCAAAAAGAATGCATTTGAATCAGTTCTAATGAGGTGGATGAAATTTTAGCCTATTATACAGAGTGAAGTAAGCCAGAAAGAAAAACACCAATACAGTATACTAACGCATATATATGGAATTTAGAAAGATGGTAACCTTAACCCTGTATACGAGACTGCAAAAGAGACATAGGTGTATAGAACAGTCTTTGGGACTCTGTGGGAGAGGGTGAAGGTGGGATGATTGGGGAGAACAGCATTGTAGCATGTATATTATCATACGTGAAATGAATCACCAGTCCAGGTTCGACGCATGATACAGGATGCTTGGGGCTGGTGCACGAGGATGACCTGGAGGGAGGATATGGGGAAAAGGGAGGTGGGAGAGGGGTTTAAGAAAAGGAACACATGTACACCCGGGGCAGAATGTGTCAATGTATGGAAAACCAACCAATATATTAATGTAAGGTAATTTGCATCCAATAAAATAAATTAAAAAAAAAAAGATCTGTTTGTGGGTATTTACATCTTTTTTGAAATATATTTCTCTGTTTCTTCATTTCCCTTGACTGTGTTTGTGTCTGCTCACTAGACTAAATAGCCGTTTCCCCATAATGATGGAGAGTCTTTCTAGACGAACCTCATCAATCAACCTGGCCTGAGTTCCTGGGTTTCTCAAACTGTTGTGATTTTCCAAGCTGTTTTATTTGTCTTTAATAGCTCCCAGTAGTTGATGGCTTGCAAGACCAGTGTGTCCCAATTGAGAAGATTACAGTCAGCATACAGATGCAGGCTGATTAGAAGCTGGATTCAAGCAGGGAGAGTTTGCAGTTAAGCCCCTATCAGGGAGAAACTGGGAGATGAGTGTTTTGCCTACCTCCTCTATGCTGGCAGGTATATAGCTACAAAGGGGATATGTCCTGTGCCCTGAAGTAACTGCTTCCTTTTTTTTTTTTTTTTGGCTACAGTCTAGTGAGACTTGTGAATGCAAGCTCATTGACCACAGGCAAGTGATCTGGGGGCCCTGTGCCTCCACCAATAGAGGCAAAAGCTGAGGTATCACACATCGGTACAAGTTCCTTCTACTGGTGACAGACAGAGCTGGATGGACACAGCACATGGGGAAAGTGCTTGCCAGCTTTCCTGGTCTCTGGGAAGGACTATAGTCAGCTCCTATATCTGTGCTAAATTAAAATCCTGACACTCAGGCAGCAGCTTTAAAAGTATTCAGATGAAAGCCTTTCAGGGAAAGCCTGGGAGACAGAAGGTTTTGCCTGTTACCTCTGTGCTGAGCTCTATTTATCAGTTGATGGATAATTTGCATTGTTTCTAGATCTGGCTATTAAGAATAATGCAATGATGAATATCCATGTACATGTTCTTATGTGGACATATGTTTTGATTTTTCTTGGCTATATGTTTAGAAACTGAACGTGCCATATAAGGACTTTAACATTTTGAGGAACTGCTAAACTGTTTTCCAAAGTGCCCATATCATTTTATTTTCCCACCAGCAATGAGGGGGTCTAATTTCTACACATCCTTGCCAATATTTTTTATTGTCCATCTTTATTATAGTCATCCTCATTTGTGTGAGGCAGCATCACACTGTGCTCTGGTCTAATTAGTATTTCCCTAGTAATTCTTTCAATCATATTTTCATGTGCATGGTAGTCATTTGTAAATCTCCTTTGGAGAAATTTCTTTTCAAAACCTTTGCCTCTTTAATAAAAGTTTTATCTTTTTTTCTAAATTAATAGATTTTGTTGTAAAAGCATATTTAAGTTTATAGAAAAACTGAACATAAAGTACAAGAAGTACTCAAATATTAATTTTCCCACCTACTCACAGTTTTCTCTATTATTCACGTCTTGCATTGGTATGGTACATTTTACAACTGATACATTATTATTAATAAAAGTCCATAGTTTGCATTCACTCTGTGTCGTACAAGTACATGGGCTTGTCAAATGCATAATGTCATGTACATACTGATACAGCATCATACAGAATAGTTTCACTGCCTTAAAAATCCCCTGTGCTCCAATGTATGCATCCTCCCCCCACCTCCTAAACCCTTGGCAATCGCTTATCTTTTTATCGTCTCTATAGGTTTGCCTTTTCCAGAATGTTATGTAGTTGGAATTATATGGTATGTAGCCTTTCTCGACTTGCTTCTTTCACTTTTCAATATGCATTTAAGGTTTCTCCGTGTCCTTTTGTGTCTTGACAACGCTTTTTATTGATGTATAATATTCTATGGAATGGATATACTGTATTTGTTTATACATTAACCTATTTGAGGGCTTCTGTGGTGGCTCAGATGGTAAAGAATCTGCCTGCAATGTGGGTTTGATCCCTGGGTTGGGAAGATCCCCTGGAGAAGGGAACAGTTACCCATTCCAGTATTCTGGCCTGGAGAATTCCACAGACAGAGGAGCCTGGCAGGTTACAGTCCATGGGGTCACAAAGAGTCAGACACGACTGAGTGATATTCACTTCACTCACCTGTTTAAGAACATCTTGGTTGCTCCAAATTTTGGCAATTATGACTATAGGTAGTGTAAGCATTCACATACAGATTTTTGTATAGTCCTAATTTTTAAATTTGGTGGTGAAATCTTTAGACACATGATTACTGGATTGTATGTAAGACTATTTTTAGCTTTGTAATAAAGTGCCAAACTGTCTTCCAAAGAGGTTGTACTATTTTACATTCTCACCAGCATAAATAAGAGTTCCTATTGCTTCATATACATGGTAGCATTTGGCATTATAAAAATTTTATATCATATCCATTCTGATAGGTATATAACAATATTTCACTGCTGTTTTAATTTTCAAGTTCCTAATAACATATGATATTGCGCATCTTTGGTGAGGTATCTGTTCAGATCTTATGCCCTATTTTTAATTGGGTTGAGTTCTAACAGCTCTTTGCATAATTTGGTTACAAGTCCATTATCAGATTAGTATTTTGTAAAATTTCTTTTTCAGTCTATTGCCTATCTTTACATTCTTGTAAGAGGTTTTTTAGAAGAGCAGACACTTTTAATTTTAATGAGGTCCAATTTATCAAATTTTTCTTTCATGGATTACTATACTTTTGATGTTGTATATAAAACTCAATGGCAACACCAAAATAACCTATATTTTCTTTTATATTAACTTCTAGAAATTTTATAGTCTGCATTTTCTTTTATGATTCAATGAATTCATTTGGATGAATGGTATAATGTTAGTTCTAGACTCTTTTTATTTTTGGTTATATGAGTGTCCAGGATTTTAGGATCATTTCTTTTCCATTGCAATGCCTTTGCTCTTTTGTCAAATGGACTTGGGTGGATCTATTTCTTATTTTTTGTTGTTGGATTATAACAGATCTTTTTATATTCTAAATATGAGTTCTTTAACAAATAATATTTGCAAATATTTTCTTCTAATCTGTAGGCTTCATTTCTTTTCATTGCTCTAGTGTCTTTTGAAGCAAAAAAGTATGCAATTTTGATGAAGTCCAATTTAGTTTTTTTAAATCTTTTTAAAAATTTATTTTGTTTTTGGCATCACATCTAAAAAAATCATTTGCCTTACTTAGCTTATAAACTTATTTAACTTATATGCAGAGTACATCATGAGGAACACTGGGCTGGAAGAAGCACAAGCTGGAATCAAGATTGCTGGGAGAAACATCAATAACCTCAGATATGCAGATGACACAACCCTTATGGCAGAAAGTGAAGAGGACCTAAAAAGCCTCTTGAGGAAAGTGAAAGAGGAGAGTGAAAAAGTTGGCTTAAAGCTCAACATTCAGAAAACTAAGATCATGGAATCTGGTCCCATCTTTTCATGGGAAATAGATGGAAAAACAGTGGAAACAGTGTCAGACTTTATTTTTTGGGCTCCAAAATCACTGCGGATGCTGATTGCAGCCATGAAATTAAAAGACGCTTACTCCTTGGAAGGAAAGTTATGACCAAACTAGATAGCATATTAAAGAGCAGAGATATTACTTTGCCAACAAAGGTCCATCTAGTCACGGCTATGGTTTTCCCAGTGGTCACGTATGGCTGGGAGAGTTGGACTGTGAAGAAAGTTGATCGCCGAAGAATTGATGCTTTTGAACTGTGGTGCTGGAGAAGACTCTTGAGAGTCCCTTGGACTGCAAGGAGATCCAACCAGTCCATTCTAAAGGAGATCAGTCCTGGTTGTTCATTAGAAGGACTGATGCTAAAGCTGAAACTCCAATACTCTGGCCACCTCATGCGAAGAGTTGACTCACTGGAAAAGACTCTGATGCTGGGAGGGAGTGGGGGCGGGAGGAGAAGGGGACGACAGAGAATGAGATGGCTGGATGGCATCACTGACTCGATGTACATGAGTTTGAGTAAACCCCGGGAGCTGGTGATGGACAGGGAGGCCTGTCATGCTGTGATTCATGGGGTCGCAAAGAGTTGGACACAACTGAGCGACTGAACTGAACTCAAGCTTATAAAGGGTTATTTCTGCTTTATTCTAAGAGTTTTATATAGTTTTAGCTTATAAATTAAAATCTATCATTCATTTTGAGGCAATTTTTGTGTATGGTTTATAGTAGGACTCCAATTGGAGAGCTTATTCTATTTTACTTGAAGACGTAATGTAATGATACAAAATAAAATAGTATCTCCAATCAGTATAAGCATACACATAAAAATCTACATAAAACAAAAAAGACCCATTCAGTTCAGTCCAGTTCAGTTCAGTCGCTCAGTCATGTCCGACTCTCTGTGACCCCATGAATCACAGCACGCCAGGCCTCTCTGTACATCACCAACTCCCAGAGTTCACTCAAACTCATGTCCATCGAGTCGGTGATGCCATCCAGCCATCTCATCCTCTGTGATTCCCCTTCTCCTCCTGCCCCCAATCCTTCCCAGCATCAGAGTCTTTTCCAGTGAGTCAACTCGTCGCATGAGGTGGCCAAAATATTGCAGTTTCGGCTTTAGCATCAGTCCTTCCAATGAACACCCTGGATTGATCTCCTCTAGAATGGACTGGTTGGATCTCCTTGCAGTCCAAGGGACTCTCAAGAGTCTTCTCCAGCACCACAGTTCAAAAGCATCAATTCTTCGGCGATCAGCTTCCTTTACAGTCCAACTCTCACATCCATACATGACCACTGGAAAAACCATAACCTTGACTAGACGGACTGTTGCTGGCAAAGTAATGTCTCTGCTTTTTAATATGCTGTCTAGGTTGGTCATAACTTTCCTTCCAAGGAATAAGCATATTTTAATTTCCTGGCTGCAATCAGCATCTGCAGTGATTTTGGAGCCCCCCAAAATAAAGTCTGACACTGTTTCCACTGTTTCCTTATCTCTTTCCCATGAAGTGATGGGACCAGATGCTATGTTCTTAGTTTTCTGAACGTTGAGTTTTAGGCCAGCTTTTTCACTCTTCTCTTTCACTTTCATCAAGAGGATATTGAAATACACTTATCATACAATCATCCTTCTAGGTATTTCACTAAGAGAAATAAAAACATGACTGCCCAAAAACCTATACATGCTTGTATAAATTTTTCATAAATATCACGCTATTCATCAACAGGTAAATGAATGAACCAATGTGGTATATTTATTCAATGGAATCCAATTTAGCATTAAAAAGATGCACTATTGATATATGTAACAAAATTGATGAATCTCCATAACCATTATGCAGGGTGAATGAAGACAAAAACAATAAAGTACATGTCATATTCTATTTATGCGTGTGTGTGCTTAATTGCTTAGTCATGTCCAACTCATTGTGAGTGCATGGCCTGTAGCCTGCCAGGCTCCTCTGTCAATGTGGATTCTCCAGGCAAGAATACTGGAGTGGGTTGCCATGCCCTCCTCCAGGGGATATTCCCAACCCAAGGATTGAACCCACGTCTCCTGAATTGCAGGTGAATCCTTTACCATCTGAGCTACCAGGGTAGCCCAAGAATACTGGCATGATTACTATGCCTTTCGAGGTGATCTTCCCAACCCAGGAATCAAACCGGGGTCTCCTGCATTGCAGGTGGATTCTTACCAGTTGAGCTACCAGGGAAGGCCATTCTGTTCATATGAAGTTCTAAAAGAGGCAAAAAAATCTATAGTGTTATTAATCCCTTGAATGAGGAATGAGGTGGTGTTTACAAGGTTGTATATTATTTGTCAAAATTCAGCTCCATCCACACATTTTACTTGATTGTATTTCACTGTAAGTAAATTATTCCAAAGTAAAGCATATTTAGAAAGCAGTACATGTCAAAACAAAATATAGTCAAATAGAACAAAGGTGAAACCTAATAAAAAGTAGATATTTCTCAGCCTAATAGCAAACAATGTAAACAGTTTAGGCTTTATTATCTAAGAAATATTATCTGTGTATGTATAAATTCAAAAGTGCATAATTAAGAGGTTTTTTCCTTTACTATCAAATGAATGTTTTTATGCATAAAAGGAGCACTTAAAGATGTTTGTTTTTACACAAATTTAATAAAATTTTAAATTTCAAAAATCCCATTTCTCTTTCCATATGAAAGTAGAGGCCAATGATAATGTCATATTAAATTTGGTTTCCTAACTACTTTCATTCTTTAGTCAATTCCAATATTCTGAATACAATAGCAGGTCAATAGATATTCATTACGTTAGTAGAGCCTATGTGAGTCTCTTCAATCACACTACCAATAGGATTGGGGATTCAGAGTTTGAGAGGGAGCTGTGTTTTAAATTTGTACAGGAAATCAGAATTTAAAAGCACACTTTGTTCTACCAAAATTTTTATAAGCTAAGCACATGATTTATAAGCATTATTTTCCCTTTAAAAATCAGTAAGCAATGTAGAGTACTGTAATATTTACTGCAGATTTATGTCATGCTAAAAAGTTGATCTATTCTTGGAAGATTAAACATAAACAGTTTTGACAAATGGTTAGTAATGAACAGATTTCATTTTGCTTTCCCCCAGAATGATTTTTCAGCACTAAACCTCCTTGTTATATTCATATATAAATATATTTAAACTGAAAGAAGGATTTAATGATGAATGTACATTGAAAAATAAAATTAACTCTCTAGTCAAAGGAAAAAGCTTTGAAATGAATAAGAGAATAGATCATTCTGAATTGTTTTAGCTAATGATTTGTTAGATTATGAGAGTATTCTTCCGTTATGTGTCTCTAGAAATGTCCTTATTTTTCTTGTGTATTCATGTTTTTTAACAACAAATCACACATATTCCTTTGGATTAATGTAAATACAGAATTTAACATTTACTTAGAACTGGCAAAGTAAATGAAATCTGATTAGATATCCAATAAACTTGATAAAATCTCAATTTATTTTTCTCTGTGATTTTATCAGACAAAAACATAAAATTCCATATAATTTCTTAAAAAATTTTTTTCAGGTGATTTTATAGGGGTAATTCAAGATCTGGATTCATGAAATAATTTCCTAAAAGTCACAAAATGGATTATTAGTTGAACAAAAAGTAAGTAAGTATTTTTAGTCCATTCAAATTATCTAAAGACTAAGTGCCAAAGGATTGATGCTTTTGAACAGAAGAGTTGGAGAAGACTCTTGAGAGTCTCTTGGATTGCAAGAAGATCAAACCAGTCAATCCTAAAGGAAATCAATCCTGAATATTTATTGGAAGGACTGATGCTGAAGCTGAAGCTCCAATACTTCAGCCACCTGATGCAAAGAGCTGACACATTAAAGACCCTGATGCTAAGAAAGATTGAAGGCAGGAGAAGAAGGGGACAACAGAGGACAATATGGTTGGAGGGCATTACTAACTCAACGGACATGTTTTAGCAGGCTCCGTGAGATGGTGAAGGACAGGAAAGCCTGGTATGCTGCAGTCCATGGGGTTGCAAAAAGTTGGATATGATCGAGCAACTAAACAACAACAAAAATTACACAATAACAACTTGCTTCTGATATTGTACTTTTTCTTTCAGTATTAATCTATAGTTGGGATTTTGAAGACATCAAGGCATTAAGTAATAGTGCCTTATGAAGAAAGCAAGTTCACTCATATGGAAAGTGTCTAAATTAGGTAGTCATTGTTGGACATCTTCAATCATTTTTTTTAGGGCATATTATTGAAGTTTGAAACAACCTGAATTTACTGTGTTTAGCAGAGAAGCAGACACCAACTGCTAAAAGAACAAAGAATAGTTACATGACTTGAATGGAACCTATCATGGAACACTTGGAAATTGTTGGAAAAAATTAGGCTCTGTAGAGCATAGTATAAAGAGTTAACCATAGAGCAGACTACTAGAATAGAGTTCAGCCCTCAAAGAGAACACAAGCCCATAAATCTCAATACAAAACTCAGTGTGTAAAACATCCAATGCTCACCCAGATATTTCTTTTTTTGCATCAAAGGATTGAGAAATAAAATGGAAATTGTATTTTTATCTAAAATGTGTTCATCAATAATCTGTTCAGAGTGACTGAATTATTTTACAACAAAATTAAACTAAGAACATTTTTTTTTTAATATTCAATTTTGAGTCATTTTCTTTGAATTGAATCTGCAATAGATTCTATATTTATTTTCTAATTAATATAATGTTCATGTTCCCTTCCCATATTACTCTGTCATAGACAGCTTATTAATATTTGCATATTTTAATGTCTTACTGTATACAAGTATACCTTTCTGAATATAGCAGAAATAGTTACTTAACTAAAAATTCTAAAAATTTGGACTCAGCAATCAATGATATATTTGTTATCTAAAATAATCCATTTTAAAATTAGGGTCAACCAAAAAAATAGTGATGACAGAACAAATATCTTCTTAAAATGATCACAGCCTCTCATGTTATAATTCAGAGAAAAACACATTAATTTTATGAATGTAGGGCTCCCCCAGATTATAACACAAAGACAACTAGACCTGTTATTTTCAGCAATGACTATTTTATCATTGAAAATAATTGTAAATAGGCTTTTGACTTTTCTTAGAAATGAACCCACACACTAGAAAACATAAATTAATGATCCTCAAGCAATAAACCTGAGGATGCTGTACTGCTCCATTGGTCCTTTGCTGGCTTGACATCTAATGGTCTCCTGCTATCTGTTGTTTGCACCTTGAAGAAGTAGGATTATTTATGCCAGCCTTGCAAATAAGTACACAACAATTTATCAGGACAAAATTGTTTTGTCAGCCTGTCTTATCTTTAGTTTTTCCAGTTAATGAACAATAACTTATTTTACCTTAGTAGCCTAACATAAATCACTGCTTGTTCTCAACAAACATCAGAAGCAATACTGTCAAAGTTGATAGCAGGGAAGTCTAAGCAAGTTAGAATAATATTAGCATTTATTTGCTGTTTTTTGTTACAGGTATTATACCTATAAATTTCTGTGCTGTTTTGACTTATATAATACAAAATAACTTACCTGCAGTTAAATTTAGCATATTGACCACACACATTTTTCCCCTCCTCCTTTTCAGAATGCCATACAAAATATAAAACAATAATACAAAATAAATAAAGGACTTAGATCAATAAGAAAGAGGTCAGTGAAAGGAGAAATAATAGCATTCTGGAAATTACAAAGAGGATGGAAAATTTATAATAACAGTAAACCACAGAATGATAAATTAAAACAGCTCAGGGGAATTGAGGTGAGGATGAGGATGTAATAAAAACCAGTTCTGGAAATTTATATCCAGAAATGTTCTAATGTCTACTTCTGAAGGCAGAGTATGGAGGTCATAAGAGAAGGATAGTTTGAATGATGTTAGACTCCTACTGTAGGCTTACCAGGTGGCGCTAGTGGTTAAAAATCTGCCTGCCAATGCAGGAGATGTAACAGACACAGATTTGATCACTGGGTTGAGAAGATCCCCTGGAGAAGGACATGGCAACACACTCCAGTGGAGAACCCCATGGACAGAGGAGCCTACAGAGGTGGGCTACAGTCTACCTCACACAGAGTAGGACACAACTGAAGCAGCTTAACATGCACTGCTACTGCTAAGTCACTTCAGTCGTGTCCGACTCTGTGTGACCCCGTAGACGGAAGCCCACCAGGCTCCCCCGTCCCTGGGATTCTCCAGGCAAGAACACTGGAGTGGGTTGCCATTACCTTCTCCAATGTGGAAAAGTGAAAAGTGAAAGTGAAAGTGAAGTCGTGTCCGACCCTTAGCGACCCCACGGACTGCAGCCTACCAGGCTCCTCCATCCATGGGATTTTCTAGGCAAGAGTACTGGAGTGGCTTGCCATTGCCTTCTCCGTAACATGCACACAGGGGTCTAATTATTCTTATTCTTTACACTTCTTATTCTTTCCTTCATGAGGATTGATAGCTTTCTAGAGATATGGAACCATATTGCTTCTGATTTGAGCAACAATCTCAGCTGAAGATGGGGGGTGAATGAAAAGACTTAAAGTGGAGCTACACACTTATCATCATGATAAATGTTAAAACTCTCATATTCTAGATTTTTCATTATATCTTTATTTTTTAACAGTTACTTTGATTTGGGTATTTTCTTACTTGCAGCCAAGTCATCTTGACTGATATATAAAGTTTAGCAGCCGTCTACAAGCTCAAGTTAGTACTTGAAAATCTGCCTCAACATAGTTAAATAAAGTACTTTGGCCCCACAGGGAGTGAGACAGTTGATAAGCACACCAAGGCTTAATTTATGTCACATTGCTATTCTACCAAAGTGTATTCTTGGATCTAGCAGTGAGGAGTAATAGTGTTACTTCAAGACCTTGAACTTAAACCTATCTGCTAATGATAATTAGGAATGTCCAGGTCCAGATATGTTAATGATCCTCATTCTTCAGAAGTGGAACATTTCTGCTTTTGGCCGTTTCTCACTTTCTTGTAGATATCTATCCTAATGTATGCAATCAAGTAATATAGTGAAATGCTAATACTAGTCATTTTTGTAAACAGTAATCTTTTCTGTTCATTTATTTGTGTGACAATTATAAATAAGTATTTCTCTAAGCATTACATGCTACTCATCCTCTACATTAGGTGATAATGACACTCATTGTTTTTGTGTATATTCATATTATGTGATTTGTTAAAATGCTTAAAAAATTAAAGAATTTTTGTTTCATGACATAATCTTTGTGATTTACAGTAGTAACTTTCAAACTGCATACAGACCTAGAGTTCTGCAGAGATATCCAGAGGACTTTCTAGGGGCTGGAATGTGCATGTAAACATATCCATGTTGATATTATGTCTGTTTATGTTTATAAGCTTCCCGGGTGGTGCAGTGGTATAGAATCTGTCTGCCAATGCAGGAGATGCAAGAGATATGGGTTTAATCCCTGAGTTGAGATGATCCCTTGGAATAGGGAATGGCAACCCACTCCAATATTCTTGCCTGGAAAATTCCATGGACAGAGGAGTCTGGCAGGCTACAGTCCATTGGGTTGCAAAGAGACAGGACTGAGTGACTGACCGTACAAACAGGCACTTGACTATGAACAGATAAGATAGGAGGTGCCAGGAAAAGAGACCTGATCATGGCTTTTTTTGATATCAAAGAAACCATTTTTGACCTAAGCCATTTTGTGATCTAAGCTTGGCGACCACAGTACTTGCCCTTGAACAGTTCTCTGTGATTAATGATCTTAGGGGAACAAAAGAATGTAGGAACAAAGGACTATTATCAGGCAACAGAAGTAACAATAGGAGAGATAATATATGGGTTGTAAAGACCACATGATGATTCCTGTTCCTTTCCAAGGCAAACCATTCAATATCACAGTAATCCAAGTCTATGCCCTGACCAGTAATGCTGAAGAAGCTGAAGCTGAACGGTTCTATGAAGACCTACAAGACCTTCTAGAACTAACACCCAAAAAAGATGTCCTTATCATTCTAGGGTATGGGAATTCAAAAGTGGGAAGTCAAAAAATACCTGGAGTAACAGGCAAATTTGGCCTTGGAGTACAGAATGAAGCAAGTCAAAGACTAATAGAGTTTTGCCAAGAGAACACACTGGTCAAGAAAACGCCCTCTTCCAACAACACAAGAGAAGACTCTACATCAACAGATGGTCAATACTGAAATCAGACTGATATATTCTGTGCAGCCAAAGATGGAGAAGCTGTATACAGTCAGCAAAATCAAGACCAGGAGCTGACTGTGGCTCAGATCATGAACTCCGTATTGCCTAATTCAGACTGAAATTGAAGAAAGTAGGGAAAACCACCAGACCATTTAGGTATGACCTAAATCAAATCCCTTATGACTATACAGTGGAAATGACAAATAGATTCAACGGATTTGATCTGATAGAGAGTCTGAAGAACTATGGACAGAGGTTCATGACATTGTATAGGAGGCAGTGATCAAGACCATCCCCAAGAAAAAGAAATGCAAAAATGCACAATGGTTGTCTGAGGAGGCCTTACAATTAGCTGAGAAAAGAAGAAAAGTGAATAATAAAGGAGAAAACGAAAGATATACCCATTTGAATGCAGAGTTCCAAGGAATAGCAAGGAGAGATAAGAAAGCCTTCCTCAGTGATCAGTGCAAAAAAATAGAGGAAAATAATAGAATGGGAAAGACTAGAGATTGTTTCAAGAAAATTAGAGATAGCAAGGGAACATTTCATGCAAAGACGGGCACAATAAAGGACAGGAATGGTATGGACCTAACAGAAGAAGAAGATATTAAGAAGAGGTGGGAAGAATACACAAAAGAACTATACAGAAAATATCATGACCCATATAATTTGACAGGGCAATCATTCACCTAGAGCCAGACATCCTGGAATGTGAAGTCAAATGGGCCTTAGGAAGCATCACTATAAACAAAGCTAGTGGATGTGATGGAATTCCAGTTGATCTATTTCAAATCCTAAAAGATGATGCTGTGAAAGTGTTGCACTCAATATGCCAGCAAATTTGGAAAACTCAGCAGTGGCCACAGGACTGGAAAAGATCAGTTTTCATTCCAATTCCAGGGAAGGCAATGCCAAATAATTCTCAAACTACCACACAATTGCACTCATCTCACATACTAGCAAAGTAATGTGCAAAATTTTCCACGCCAGGCTCCAACAATACGTGAACCTTGAACTTCCAGATGTTCAAGCTGGATTTCAAAAAGGCAGAGGAACCAGAACTCAAATTGCCCACATCCGTTGGTTCATCAAAAAAGAGAGTTCCAGAAAAACATTTATTTCTGCTTTATTGACTATGCCAAAGCCTTTGACTGTGTGGATCACAATAAACTGTGGACAATTCTGAAAGAGATGGGAATACCAGAACACCTGACCTGCCTCTTGAGAAATCTGTATGCAGGTCAAGAAGCACAGTTAGAACTGGACATGGTACAGCAGACTGGTTCCAAGTTGGGAAAGGAGTATGTCAAGGCTGTATATTGTCACTCTGCTTATTTGACTTATATGCAGAGTACATCATGAGAAACGCTGGGCTGGTGAAGCACAAGCTGGAATCTAGGTTGTCGGAAGAAATATCAATAACCTCAGATATGCAGATGACACCACCCTTATGGCAGAAGTGAAGAACTAAAGAGCATCTTGATGAAAGTGAAAGAGGAGAGTGAAAAAGCTGGCTTAAAACTCAATATTCAAAAAATGAAGATCATGGCATCGAGTCCTATCCCCTAACTGTAAATAGATGGGGAAACAATGGAAACAGTGAGAGACTTTTTTGGGGGGGACTCCTAAACCACTGCAGATGGTGACTGCAGCCATGAAATTAAAAGACACTTACTCCTTGGAAGGAAAGCTATGAACAACCTAGACAGCATATTAAAAAGCAGAGACATTACTTTGCCAACCAATGTCCATCTTGTCAAAACTATGATTTTTCTAGTAGTCATGTATGGATGTGAGAGTTTAACTATAAAGAAAGTTAAGCGCCTAAGAATTGATGTTTTTAAACTCTGGTGTTAGAGAAAACTTTGCTGTCCCTTGGACAGCAAGGTCCAACCAATTTATCCTAAAGGGAATCAGTCCTGAATATTCATTGGAAGGACTGATGCCAGAGCTAAAACCCCAAACCTTCGGCCACGTGATGTGAAGAACTGACTCATCAGATAATACCCTGATGCCTGGAAAGATTGAAGGTGGGAGGATAAGGGGATGACAGAGGATGAGATGCTTGGATGGCATCACTGACTTGATGGACATGAGTTTGAGTAAACTCCAGGACTTGGTGATGGACAGGGAGGCCTGGCGTGCTTCAGTCCATGGGGTCGCAAAGAGTCGGACTTGACTGAGCGACTGATGTGAACTGAACTGAAAGACCAGTTTCTCCTCAGTGGTAAAGATTAGCCTGAAGCTCTCAACTGGCACCTAAGGGGTGATGTTGTTGACCTTTCCTGAACCTCTTGACTTCAATCAACAAAATCACCTAAGCACCTTCATGAATATGCCCATACACTTCACTTAAAACTTGCCCAATTTTGTAGTGAGATACTACTTTCGGAAAGATCCCTGGTGTTCTCTTCACTGCTAAAAGTAATCATTCCTTTCTTCTATGATCTTTGGCTTGGTTGTGTCTTTTGGCTCGACTCCCACCAAAAGGCAAACATAGTTTGGGGAGTAACTTGATTTTATATACATGCATGAATGAGTCTATGTGTGCATATGTGAAAGAATACATCTGTGAATGTGTCTCCATTTGTGTATGTTTCTGTATGTTTATGTAAGGAGCTATTCAAAGGAGTCACCAAAGCCTTTGGCTGTGTGGATCACAATCAACTGTGGAAAATTCTGAAAGAGATGGGAATACCAGACCACCTGACCTGCCTCTTGAGGAACCTGTATGTAGGTCAGGAAGCAACAGTCAGAACTGAACATGGAAAAACAGACTGGTTCCAAATAGGAAAAGGAGTACGTCAAGGCTGTATATTGTCACCCTGCTTATTTAACTTATATCCAGAGTACATCATGAGGAACGCTGGGCTGGAAGAAGCACAAGCTGGAATCAAGATTGCTGGGAGAAATATCAATAACCTCAGATATGCAGATGACACCACCCTTATGGCAGAAAGTGAAGAGGAACTAAAAAGCCTCTTGATGAAAGTGAAAGAGGAGAGTGAAAATGTTGGCTTGAAGCTCAACATTCAGAAAACAAAGATCATGGCATCTGGTCCCATCACTTCATGGGAAATGGATGGGAAAACAGTGGAAACAGTGTCAGACTTTATTTTGGGGGGGCTCTAAAATCACTGCGGATGCTGATTGCAGCCATGAAATTAAAAGACGCTTACTCCTTGGAAGGAAAGTTATGACCAACCTAGATAGTATATTAAAAAACAGAGACATTACTTTACTAACCAAAGTCTGTCTAGTCAAGGCTATGGTTTTCCCAGTGGTCATGTATGGATGTGAGAGTTGGACTGTGAAGAAAGCTGATCGCCGAAGAATTGATGCTTTTGAACTGTGGTGCTAGAGAAGACTCTTGAGAGTCCCTTGGACTGCAAGGAGATCCAACCAGTCCATTCTAAAGGAGATCAGTCCTGGGTGTTCATTGGAAGGACTGATGTTGAAGCTGTAACTCCAATACTTTGGCCACCTCATGCGACGAGTTGACTCACTGGAAAAACTCTGATGCTGCGAAGGATTGGGGGCGGGAGAAGAAGGGGACGACAGAGAATGAGATGGCTGGATGGCATCACTGACTCGATGGACATGAGTTTGAGTGCACTCCAGGAGTTGGTGATTTACAGGGAGGCCTGGCATGCTGTGATTCATGGGGTCTCAAAGAGTCGGACACGACTGAGCGACTGAACTGAACTGAATTGAACTGATTCAAAGGAGTGTAGATTCAGGATCCATATCGTGCTTTAACATAGGAACTATGATTACTTTTATTTTGATTTTTAAGCTTTTTATAAGTTTGCATTTAGGGAAACAACATTAAAGAAAGATTAAAATATAAAAGGAGCTTAGCAAACAGCTAAAAATCTTTCAAATCTACTTTTCTAAAATAATTAGGGACATACACACTTTAAATACACATATAATCTCTCAATTTAATTTTACCAAATATTTCAAGGAGATCCAACCAGTTCATTCTAAAGGAGATCAATCCTGGGTGTTCATTGGAGGGACTGATGCTGAAGCTGAAACTCCAATACTTTGGCCACCTCATGCGACGAATTGACTCACTGGAAAAGACTCTGATGCTGGGAGGGAGTGGGGGCGGGAGGAGAAGGGGACGACAGAGAATGAGATGGTTGGATGGCATCACCGACTTTATGGACATGAGTTTGAGTGATCCCCGGGAGTTAGTGATGGACAGGGAGGCCTGGCGTGCTGTGATTCATGGGGTCGCAAAGAGTCGGACACGACTGAGCGACTGAACTGAACTGAACTGAAACAAAAAAGAAATGGAACAGGGCTAGATAATCCATAAACTGCACAATAAGCTTTAGAATAATGGAGTTGATTCTAGTTCAGAAAGGGTTTGGCCTAAAATATTCTTCTCTGTCTGTAGTCTGCATATTTGCATATGCTTTCATAGAAATCAAGGCCAAATCACTTGGCAGAAATATCCTTACTATATTTGTCATTTTCCTAGTGACTTTGAAGCTGTTCTGATTTCATAGAATTTTAAAATAATTTATGCATTTCCTAGAGATTCCTGGAGAATGGGGAACATTAGTGGAAATACAACTGTGCTTATAGAAATATTGATGACTATAGGAAAGTTACAGTTTGAATTTAAGAATTTAGACATATGGAAACATGGAAGAATTAAGCTGCCTTAATTTTTCCTGTTTAAGGAAATTAAATTTAAAAATGAGAATGTGACACTTGCAAGTTGCATACACATTGTATTGTGTTTTCATTTCCGATAGTCTTCATTCTATATTATAAAGATTTAAACTTGGCATTAGTATTATCTCCTAGTCCTGCAATGACTCTTCTTCCCTAAAAGTGCAGGGTTCTACTTTCTCTACTAGAAAATCTAACTTGGGCTGATTTATTATGACTCATGGACCGCTGCAACACATTGCCTGGCATTTATGATATGCAAATTGTAGGTATTTATTTGATTGGAATTGGGGTGTGCCATACACACATGGAACTCAAACTTGTGTACACTAGTAACAACTTGTGTGGATCTCTTTTCTATTGGCATTGGGGTTCCACGGGTCTCAGTCACAGGTGATTTTTTTATTCTCTTGTTATATCTTTTTATAGATGAGCAAATCCATCTTTCATAGTTTTAAGACATATCTGTGAGGATCCTGCTGTGATTTATGTCGGAGAGTGTTTTGCCTATGTACTCCTATAGGAGTTTTATAGTCTGGTCTTACATTTAGATCTTTAATCCATTTTGAGTTTATTTTTGTGTATGGTGTAGGAAGTGTTCTAGTTTCATTCTTTTATAAGTGGCTGACCAGTTTTCCCAGCACCACTTGTTAAAGATACTGTCTTTACTCCATTTTATATTCTTGCCTCCTTTGTCAAAGATAAGGTGTCCATAAGTGCGTGGATTTATCTCTGGGCTTTCTATTTTGTTCCATTGATCTATACTTCTGTTTTATGCCAGTACCATACTGTCTTGATGACTATGGCTTTGTAGTAGAGTCTGAAGTCCGGCAGGTTGATTCCCCCAGTTCCATTCTTCTTCCTCAAGATTACTTTGGCTATTCGAGGTTTTTTGTATTTCCATACAAATTGTGAGATTATTTGTTCTAGTTCTGTGAAAAATATCATTGGTAGCTTGATAGGGATTGCATTGAATGTATAAATTACTTTGGGTAGTATACTCATTTTCACAATATTTATTCTGCCAATCCATGAACATAGTATATTTATCCATCTATTAGTGTCCTCTTTGATTACTTTCACCAGTGTTTTATAGTTTTCTATGTACAGGTATTTCGTTTCTTTAGGTAGATATATTCCTAAGTATTTTTCTTTTCATTGCAACAGTGAATGGAATAGTTCCCTTACTTTCTCTATTTTCTCATTATTAGTGTATAGGAATGCAAGGGATTTCTGTGTGTTGATTTTATATCCTGCAACTTTACTGTGTTCATTGATTAGCTCTAGTAGTTTTCTGGTAGAGTCTTTAGGGTTTTCTGTGTAGAGGATCATGTCATCAGCAAACAGTGAAGTTTTAATTCTTCTTTTCCAATTTGTATTCCTTTTATGTCTTTTTCTGCTCTGATTGCTGTAGCCAAAACTTCCAGAACTATGTTGAACAGTAGTGGTGAGTGTGGGCACCCTTGTCTTGTTCCTGACTTTAGGGGAAATGCTTTCAGATTTTTACCATTGAGAATAATGTTTGCTGTGGGTTTGTCATATATAGCTTTTATTATGTTGAGGTATGTCCCTTCTATTCCCACTTTCTGGAGGGTTTTTATCATAAATGGATGCTGAATTTTGTTGAAGGCTTTCTCTGTGTCTATTGAGATAATCATATGATTTTTATTTTTCAGTTTGTTAATGTGGTGTATTACATTGATTTATTTGAGGATATTGAAGAATCTTTGCATTCCTGGGATAAAGCCCACTTGGTCATGATGTATGATCTTCTTAATGTGTTGTTGGATTCTGATTGAGAGAATTTTGTTAAGGATTTTTGCATCTATGTTCATCAGTGACATTGGCCTGTAGTTTTCTTTTTTTGTGGGATCTTTACCAGGTTTTGGAATTAGTGTGATGGTGGCCTCATAGAATGAGTTTGGAAGTTTTCCTTCCTCAGCAATTTTCTGGAAGAGTTTGAGTAGTTAGCTCTTCTCTAAATTTTTGGTAGAATTCAGCTGTGAAGCCATCTGGACCTGGGCTTTTGTTTGCTGGAAGATTTCTGATTACAGCTTCTATTTCCATGCTTGTGATGGGTCTGTTCAGATTTTCTATTTCTTCCTGGTTCAGTTTTGGAAAGTTGTACTTTTCTAAGAATTTGTCCATTTATTCCAATGTCCATATATGTCCATTTTATTGCCATATAATTGCTTATAGTATTCTCTAATGATCCTTTGTATTTCTGTGTTGTCAGTTGTGATCTCTCCATTTTCATTTCTAATTTTATTGATTTATTTTTTCTCCCTTTGTTTCTTGATGAGGCTGGCTAGTGGTTTGTCAATTTTATTTACCCTCTCAAAGACCAGCTTTTGGCTTTGTTGATTTTTGCTATGATCTCTTTTGTTTCTTTTGCATTTATTTCTGCCCTAATTTTTAAGATTTCTTTCCTTCTACTAACCCTGGGGTTCTTCATTTCTTCCTTTTATAGTTTCTTTAGGTGTAGAGTTAGGTTATTTAGTTGACTTTTTTCCTGTTTCTTGAGGTGTGCCTGTATTGCTATGAACCTTCCCCTTAGCACTGCTTTTACAGTGTCCCAGAGGTTTTGGGTTGTCGTGTTTTCATTTTCATTCATTTCTATGCATATTTTGATTTCTGTTTTGATTTCTTCTATGATTTTTTCGTTATTCAGCAGCTTGTTGTTCAGCCTCCATATGTTAACATTTTTAATAGTTTTTCTCCTATAATTGAGATCTAATCTTACTGCATTGTGGTCAGAAAAGGTGCTTGGAATGATTTCAACTTTTTTGAATTTACTAAGGCCTCCCAGAATATTGGAAATAAAAGCAAAAATAAACAAATGGGACCTAATTAAAATTAAAAGCTTCTGCACAGCAAAGGAAACTATAAGCAAGGTGAAAAGACAGCCTTCAGAATGGGAGAAAATAATAGCAAATGAAACAACTGATAAAGAATTAATCTCCAAAATATACAAGCAGCTCCTGCAGCTCAATTCCAGAAAAATAAACGACGCAATCAAAAACTGGGCCAAAGAACTAAACAGACATTTCTCCAAAGAAGACATACAGATGGCTAACAAACACATGAAAAAATGCTCAATATCCCTCACAATCAGAGAAATGCAAATCAAAACCACAATGAGATACCATTTCACACCAGTCAGAATGGCTGCTATCCAAAAGTCTACATGCAATAAATGCTGGAGAGGGTGTGGAGAAAAGGGAACCCTCTTACACTGTTGGTGGGATTGCAAACTAGTACAGCCACTATGGAGAACAGTGTTGAGATTCCTCAAAAAACTGGAAATAGAACTGCCATATGATCCAGCAATCGCACTCCTGGGCATACACACTGAGGAACCAGAATTGAAAGAGACACATGTACTCCAATGTTCATCACAGCACTGTTTATTATAGCGAGGACATGGAAGCAACCTAGATGTCCATCTGCAGACGAATGGATAAGAAAGCTTTGGTACCTATACACAATTGAGTATTACTCAACCATTAAAAAGAATGCATTTGAATCAGTTCTAATGAGGTGGATAAAACTGGAGTCTATTATACAGAGTGAAGTAAGCCAGAAAGAAAAACACCAATACAGTATACTAACACATATATATGGAATTTAGAAAGATGGTAATGATAACCCTGCATATGAGACAGCAAAAGAGACACAGGTGTATAGAACAGTCTTTTGGACTCTGTGGGAGAGGACGCGGGTGGGATGATTTGGGAGAATGGCATTGAAACACGTATATTATCATATGTGAAACGAATCTCCAGTCCAGGTTTGACACGTGATACAGGATGATCGGGGCTGGTGCACAGGGATAACCCAGAGGGAGGATAAGGGAAGGAGGGAGGTGGGAGGGGGGGTTAAGGAAGGGGAACTCATGTACACCTGGGGTGGATTCATGTCAATGTATGGGAAAACCAACCAATATAGTAATGTAAAATAATTAGCCTCCAATAAAAAAAAAATAGACAAAAAAATATATATATATATATATCTGTAACTTGACATTTCCCTAATTATTATCACCAGGCCAACCATCTCTTCTAAACTCCTGATTCATATATATACTTGCTCTTTGACATTCACTTGAATATCACATTGGCATCCTAAATTTTTAATGTCCCAACACTGAACTGAATTTGTTTTTTCACTGTTACTCATAATAACTTTGACATGGCTTATAAAATGAACTTTTTCCTTTATTCCTTCTCACAGTTATGGAGATTGGAAGGCCAAGACCAAGTCACCAGTGCATTTTTGTCTGGTGAGAGAGTTTTCTTCCTGGTTTACAGATGGCCATTTTCTCCTTATATCCTTACAGAGCAAAAAGGAGAAGAGAAGCAAGCTCTCACTCATGTCTCTTCTTAAAAGGTTGCTAATCCTATCATTAGGTTCTATCCTCCTGACCAAATGACCTCTCAAAGGCCCCATTTCCAAATACCATCCAATTGGAGGCTATGATCTCAATGTATTAATTTGGGGGTGTGTATGGTGATGGACAGAGAGGCCTGGCATGCTGTGGTTCATGGGGTCGCTGAGAGTCGGACACAACTGAGCGACTGAACTGAACTGAACTGAAGAAAACACAATCATGTAGCCTATAACATAAACTCACTCACATTCTGTCAATTTAAAACTTTTCCTGACATCTGCTTATGTTATTCTCCTCTAACTCACCATCATCTTTCACTAGATTAAATGCATACATTGGATTGGCCAAAAAGTTCCTTTAAGTTTTTCCATAACAGCTTATGGAAAAACCCAAATGAAATTTTTGGTCAACCAAGTATAAATCTGAACTCAAAAATTCCTTGATAAAGTTTATTAATGCTCCCAATTGCTGCTAAAATGAAATTTCAACTTATTTATAAGATACTCAAAGCCCTAATCAACAGTAACATCTATCTCTAGTCACTGTCATCTTCCTACTGTATTTCTGCCACACAGAACTGCATTTTTCTCTGCTTCTCCAACATACATGTTTCTTCCTTTCCACTGTCACAAACTTCATTTGTGCTGTTCTGTCCTCCCAATTCCCTGCTTCCTTTTCCACATCTAGCCTCATCTTATTCTGCCTGAAGTAGTCCTACTTATGGATCAAGTTTCCACCTACGGAGAATTTCTTTAGGAAGGTATCATCTTTCCTAACACTTAGAAGCTCCTTGATTGGATTATGTTCTCTCATATTATTTTGTGAAAATTTACACTTTTGTTTGTATTACAGTACTGAAAAATAATTATACATATTCTGTGGGGTTTACAGAGTCAGCTTTTAAGAGGAAACTTATGCTTTGAAATTCCTTCAAAAAGTATGATATTGGAGGAAAATATTTCATGCTCAAGTCCAGTGAGACAAGATTCTTTCAAGCTTGAAACATGTTTCTTCTAACATGCCTTAAATAAAGCAATTATTTTGTTTGTAGTGCCATGTAAATGGAAATATGTATTTTTAGGCAAAAGGATTACACTCTACATGACAAAATGCTATGCTATGATAGGCAAGATCAGTTTCACACATCCCAGCTCAGTTTCAATCTAGACTTTGTACTCCCTGCTTTCAAGAGAGTATATATGATTCAACTCTATTTACAACCATTATGAAATTACTTTCTACTATATTTGCCATACTTCTTTCCCTTATAAAATGATAAACTCAATGAGGGCAATTGTTATCCCTCCACTTTCAAAACTGTATTCCTAGTGCCCAATACCATGGCTGGTAAATTATATGCACTTAACAGTATTTGTCAAAATAGTGAAGACAAATATTTTCTGTATGAATGACTTTCTATCTTGGCTCCCATATACTGTTATGGTATAACTAGTATATGACATATCTGACAGTGATTGTCAGGGATCCTGTTATCTAATCAGCAATCTCCTGAAGACAGAGAAGCTATGAGGTCCAGAAGAAAAAAAATAATTGATCAAAACTGACATTTTAGACAGAGATTTGGATTAAGGAAGTCTTGACTCCTCTCAAAATAGTTCAAGTATTGGTCCATGTTGTTGATATGCCATGAACAAGTGAAGAGGAGAAATATCATCTTATTCATACTTGTCTAGAGCAGTAGTCTTCAATCAGAGTGATTTCTCCTTAAGGGGACATTTTGCAGTGTCATGAGGCATTTTTGATCATCACAACTGGGGGCGGGGGTGTTAATGGCATCTAGTGGGCAGAGATCATTTGCTACTGCATGACTACCATAAAAACAGGCAAGAAGAAATCTACTAAAATGTTAAAGAATTGCTAAAAGGCAACAATGAACTTTTATGATGATATAGAATCTCAAGGAGATGGAGATACAAGGGGATTCTGCAAACATTCACAAACTTATTTCCTTGGTCCTCCACTGGATACTCATGAGAAAAAAATATTATAGGAAGTATTCTGAAGAGAACCCTCTCTGTTAGTGCTACAGGAGGAGATGCCTGCAGCTGTAAGAAAGGCATGAAGCCCCACTTCTTACTTGTGCTTCTTTTTCAAAAGTCTTAAGTCCCTACTGAGATCAGTAAATGCTCTCACACCCAAGACACAAGTAAAACTCATTTTTGCTATGGGGGAATAGAGACTATAAACACTATTTCTGCAAGTGAGGCTGGAAACTCTCATGAGTCCAGATTTCAAATCTAATACAATCTGAGATCTTCTTCCATGGACAGGGCAGGAAACACTCTCACAGAAGAATGACCACAGATGAAAGCTGAAATTTGGCTACCAAAAGGAGCAACAACCCTCTAACACTGAGACTAAGGCACGTTTATTTGTCCTGCTTAAAGCTGAAAGTGGACTAGGAAGACACAGAACTCCACTTGCCCTACAACAGCTTAGGAACCACTGAATAGTTAGCAACATTATTCTGACTCTAGAAGAGACAAGATCCCTTCTGAGGCACTAACTGGTAGGATCAGCTGAAAATTGGGCATAGAATTTTATCCCTAAGTTAAATCTTGAGTTTAGTCTAAACTCAAGCATGGGTATCTTCAGTACAATGCAGATACTGTTTCATTGAAAGTGAAAGTCGCTCATCATCTCCGATTCTTTGCGATCCAAGGACTATACAGTCCACGGAATTCTCCTAGCCAGAATAGGCCAGAATACTGGAGTGGGTAGGCTTTCCCTTCTCCAGGGGATCTTCCCAACCCAGGGATAGAATCCAGGTCTCTGCATTGCAGGTGGATTCTTCACCAGCTGAGCCACAAGGGAAGCCCAAGAATATTGGAGTGGGTAGGCTTTCTCTTCTCCAGGGGATCTTCTGAACCCAGGAATCGAACCAGGGTCTCCTGCATTACAGGCGGATTCTTTACCAACCGAGCTATCAGGGAAGCCTTGACTTATTTCATTATCTCAGACTTATTTCATTATCTCGGACTTATTTGTTTCTGAAATCTACTTTGTCTCTTGTCTTTGCTCCTCTGTCTCAAATATGTCTTCTTCTCTGGCTGCTTTAGTAATTTTACCTTTATATTTCTTTTTTCAGCAGTTTGAATATAATGGATGGAGAAGGAAATGGCAACCCACTCCAGTGTTATTGCCTGGAGAGTCCCAGGGACGGGGGAGCCTGGTGGGCTTCCGTCTATGGGGTCACACAGAGTCGGACACGACTGAAGTGACTTAGCAGCACCAGCAGTAGCAGCAGAGGTGTGTATCTCTGTGTGTGTGTGTCTTTATTTATCTTGCTTAGGATTCTCTGTGTTTCCTGGACTTGTAATCTTTTATTTCATTATTTTCATGAAAATCCAAGATATTATATAGTCAAACATTTCTTCTGCTCTGTTCTTTTCCTCTACTCCTTCTGGAATTCCAATATGTTGACCATGTGATATTGTTCCACAGTTTTTAGGATATGCTGTTTTTCACTCTTTTTGTTCCTTTGTGCTTCACTTGGGGTAGTATCTATTAATCTGTGCTTAAGTTTATTATTTTCTTTCCTGTAGGAAGTTCATTGATATATGTCAAAAAAGCCATTCATGTCTCTGATATTGCATTTTTTAGCATTTCCTTTTGATTCTTTCTGTAGTTTCTCTCTTCTGAAATTCCCCATCTATTCAGACATATTATTTACCTTATCTACTGGATTCCTTAACATGTTAATCTTTGACATTATTAAATATCTCTTTGATGGCTCCTACATCTGAGTCTTCTCTGACTTTGGTTCTGCTAACTATTTTGTTTTTGCTGACTTTTCTGTAGTCTCATAACTTTTTATTGAATGTCAAACATCTTGTATAGGACAGGGGAGATAAAGCTAAATAGAATTTATACCTAATACTGGGCATATCTCTTCTTAGGCTATTAATGTAGGGGATTGATTTGAAATAATTAGGGGGTAAGTTGGGTTTGACCTGTGTTGTTGCTATGTTAACTTTAGTATTACTTAGAAACATTAAAAAATACTATGTATACTATTTTTATAAAACATGAACTAAACATCAATTTTATAAATGAGGAAACTCAAGGTGAGTTTAAGTTTATGCAACTTGTGATTAAGTATTTTAAAAAGCCAGATGTACTTCAAAGCTGTTTCTCTAAATGGCTTCCTATATGACTTTCAGAGTTATAGAGCCTGTGCACATCTATGATGGGATAAACTCTCCTGCTAGGTAAGAATTTATAGAAGAGTTTCTTTTAACAGCTGATCTCAATGAGTATAAGCCACAAGTCTCAAACTTGTTTCCTCTGAGCACACTAGGAAAATCTGCAGATGCATTTACTGAATGAATTTTGGGAATCTTTAAATTATCACATAGAAGAGGAAGGTCCTAAAAGTATAGAAAGTGTAAAATATTCCGTTTTCTCAAAGGCAGGTAGATGGATGAAACAAACCATAGACTGGGGAGCTGATATTAATAATAACACTAGAGTAACTTTGGATTAGTCATTTGTTCCCCCGAGAGAAAGGTTGGGTCAATGAAAAACACAGTTTTGCTTTTTTTTTTTCTTTCCTTTCACTGTAATATTAGGGTGGCCCACCACTCCAAATTTGGTTTTGATATTGAGACCAGTGCTCACACACACCAAGAGGTTATGAAAAGGTTTATTACTCACATAATGAGGCTTTCTGGGGGGAGTGGTGGGGCTCCTAAGCAGGTCTGAAAATAACTAGAGAGAGAGAAAATGTTATTGGCTTGGGGTCTCTTGTGGTGATCAGGAGGTGGGGCTGAAGTGAGGAATCTGACCTGTGACTTGAACTTCTTGCCAGTGCTAAAGGAGAAAGCACCAGACTTTTTTACATGCTTGTCCAGATATGGGGCAGAGGGAAGAAGGAAGAGTGATTAAAAGCTGTCAATAGTTGAATGTCAAAAATGGAGCTACTTTATTTATTTAAATGATGAAACTACTCATAGATGGGCAAACAATAAAGTCATTTTACATTTGCCACTTTGGAAAACTTACTTGTGCTTCCCTTCCCTTTTGCCCTACCAGGTGTTTTTTTGGTCTTATCAACCAAGGGTATGTGTTAATTTCCTAACTTTGAATGTCCTGGGACCTGCAGGTAATATGAGTTAAACATTAATGTTTTTCTATTCCATTTAATTTCCCATTTAAACAGGTATAGTTAATTTTTAACATTGCTATTGTTGTTCAGTCACTCAGTCATGTCTGACTCTTTGTAACCTCATGGACTGTGGCCTACTAGGCTCGTCTGTCCATAGGGTTTTCTTGGCAAGAATACTAGAGTGGGTTTCCATTTCCTTCTCCAGGTGATCTTCTTGGACAAGAGATTGAACCCGTGTCTCCTGCATTTGCAGGCATATTCTTAACCACCTGGGAAGTCCTAATTTTTACATAGTATTTAGTAATGTTTATTTTGCATATAAGAATGAAATATGCTAGAGATATTATCATTGAAACAATGTTTGGATATTCTAACTTAAAGTACTAATAAATTGTGCATTTCCATATGGATATTCACAAAATATTTACTTTCCTTTTGAGTTCACATAATTTGAAAGACAATCTTTGATTTTTGTTTTATAAAGATTGATAAAATGCAATGTACCAAAGAAGGGTAAATGAAAATATTTCATGAGCCATAATATTTGTTCAGATGTTTCTAAATTTAGGGTATATTTGCACAGATGAGGAAAATTAATAATATTTTATTCTCTTTTCATTTATTAATTTATTGAAGAAGTATTTGTTGGCACTTATGTATGAGGAAGTGTTTTAAATCCTGAGAAATAAAGTTATACAATTTAGAAATATCATAAGATGAATAAAAATTTACATCCAATTAAATTTTGTTTATAGAAATGAATACTTTATGCTTATTTACATCTTAGAAAACTTCACAAATGATACATGTTTTTAAAACCAAATATAATTATGATTAGAAATATTAGTTTCTATTTAGATGATAAAAATATCTTAAAATATAGTTACTAATATCTTTTCATCATCAATATTAAACATTTTAATTATTAAGAAAATTTTAAGCATAATTATTATTAAAACATCTTTCTGAAAAATGTTATTAACTGGTAATTAATAGGACACATCATAGCATATACTATCTTTTATATTTTTTACATGTAAGGCTCATTTACAATTTTCTGTCTTAAATTTGTTAATACATTGATATTTAATAATATCAAGGATAATTTTATCTGCTGATATAATCAGTACTGCTGATATAAAACAACCAGGAATTCATATAGCCGGAATCAGAAAATAGTCAACTAAATGAAATCCCCCTAACTAAATGCTTAATGTGTATTTTTTAGGTTTCCCCAGAAAATGTTGATGTGTAAAGTTTTAATTACATTATATATTCTAAAATATTCATATTTTGAGGACCCCACACAGAAAAAACAATAGTTGATTTAATTATTAATTATACCCTACTACTACTAGGAAGGACTGATGCTAAAGCTGAAACTCCAATACTTTGGCCACCTCATGCGACAAGTTGACTCACTGGAAAAGCGTCTGATGCTGGGAGGGATTGGGGGTGGGAGGAGATGGGGACGACAGAGAATGAGATGGCTGGATGGCATCACCGACTCGATGGACATGAGTCTGAGTGAACTCTGGGAGTTTGTGATGGACAGGGAGGCCTGGCGTGCTGTGATTCATGGGGTCGCAAAGAGTCGGACACGACTGAGTGACTGAACTGAACTGAACTGAACTACTAGGATAAACTACAAGCAGTTTAAAAGGCTTAATTAAATATTTTCATTCATTCTATTTCAGTTAACTCAGGGTTTCAAAGGATACATTAAAAAGTGATTACAGGAATGGCTTTTTAACATTATTAAGATGCAGTAAATAATTGGAAAACTTGTAAAGACAGTGTACAACTGTGTCACTGCAACATTCCAATCATATTAATTTTAACACTTTCAGGAACATAAATTAATATTAGATTTTGTTTTAAATGGTAATCTTATATCCTCTGACATCCATCCTTTGCTATTTCAGAGCAGAACCAGAATATTTCTGGACATATCACTTTTGAGGCTTAATTAAAGATCATATATAGTTTTATCCCTTCCTTAGACAATTGATGTTTTTGTTTAAGTAATTAAGCTAGATATTTTTTTTTACTTTTTTATGTTTTCTTATTGTCTCTTTTGAAATGTTATTGTCTCCACATTTTACGCTTCATGAGAATTGCAGGACTATTATAGCTAATTCTGCTTAAGAGAATACTATACAACTGTTCAGTTCACAATGTAGAGAATGAAATCATGAAAGATGAACAGAATAACCAAAATTATCTTAAATTGTTTCATAATATTTTAAAATATAATTATAGGCAGTTATCCTAGAGTTGCTCTCAAGCAGAATTGGTGTTGCAGCTTTTTAAATAGTAAACATACTTTAGCTCTTTCCTGAACATGTATAGGAAAATCTGAATAATTTCAGGGAGATAGATAAAACACACGTACACACAAATCAAATTTACCTTGACACATCTATGTTTGGGGTGAAGTCCCGTGAGGTTTGTAAACTTTGAGAGACTACTTCCAATGTCCCAGAGTAATACAAACTAGAGTCTTCTGATCGTACACTTCGGAGAAGGCAATGACACCCCACTCCAGTACTCTTGCCTGGAAAATCCCATGGATGGAGGAGCCTGGTAGGCTGTAGTCCATGGGGTTGCGAAGAGTCGGACACGACTGAGCGACTTCACTTTCACTTTTCACTTTCATGCATTGGAGAGGGAAATGGCAACCCACTCCAGTGTTCTTGCCTGGAGAATCCCAGGGACAGGGGAGCCTGGTGGGCTTCCGTCTATGGGGTCGCACACAGTCGGACATGACTGAAGTGACTTAGCAGGAGCATGCTACACCTGAAATTTTATTCACATGTATTTCTCTTACTTTTATGTCAACCATTTGCCTTAGACACCTGTATTTGCCACCACGCTGACTTGATGAAGCAGAGAAAACACATTTTCAAAATGCAATCCCCAAAAGTGATTGATTGGTACTAACTTGTTAAAGCTACCAACACAATTATTTTAAAAATCTTTCTGTCATTTTTTATCTTTAAGATTGAAAAATGTATTCTTTATATAGGATCTTTAGAGGAATCAGCCACCTGAAGGTCAGGAGAATTTGTAGTTCTTAGGCAGGGCCAGTCGCCTCCTTTGTCAGTGGTTAACTGTTGAAATGGTTTTCTACTGGTTGGTGATAATAAGCACTTGCCTCCAGTCCCTGAGGGTTACTTGTGCTATATGCTTATTGTAACTCTTTCCTAGAGATTCTGAGGACCTCATCATAATCCTTAATCTTTCTGGCATACCAGAAGATCCAGGACCCTGCTATGGCATCTGTTCTGTATATTGTGTTTGTTAAGTATGTTAAGTATGACAGCTTCCCTGGTGGCTCAGATGGTAAAGAATCTGCCTGTAGTGCAGGAGAGCCAGGTACGATACCTGGGTCAGGAAGATCACCTGGAGAAGGGAATGGCTACCCACTCCAGTATTATTGCCTGGAGGAGTCTGTGGACAGAGAAGCCTTATGGGCCACCATACATGGGGTCAGAAAGAGACAGACACAACTGAGTGACTAACACTACTTTCATGTTGAATATATATCCCTGGTGGAGGAGATACAGTCCTAGAAAACAAATTCCGCATTACTGTTGGAAATATAACCTGTTAGCTATGTGTTATGCCTTAAAATATAACAATGAAAGTAAACCAAAAGTTGTTAAATAAATCCAGAAATCCATTATTTGCCAATTCAGATTATCTTTGTATAGAGAAATAAGGGGTAGCGTGAAAAAGGCTGAACAAAATGTCTGGGTCAAAGCTAAAGTAGCTGGTCTATTTACACCTTTCACAGTAGGTTTGAAGAGCAAATAAGGTGGTGTGCAGTGCCTAGAGAAATGTTTAGCCTAGTTATTTCCAATGCCCAGTGCAGAGACTGGAAAACATGATGTCTACCACCTTGACACAGGGGAGTTGTCATTTCAAATTTCTTAAAACCCAGATCAAAAATGATGATCATTACATGATATTCTTTAGTCATCTCATCTAGACATCCAAAGTAGAACCTATGATTAAGGAGATAATGATTTCAGACAAAGTGAAAAGGAAGTAGGATTCTGCCCCCTCTAATTACTACTTCTAAGATTCTGAAAATAACTTCCTTGATGAAATGTGAATGCTAATACTAGTTAAAAGGATTGTTTATGAAGACTGACTATGATAACACTATGTAACACAACCAATTTAATGTTTGGCATATTTTAAGAACTCAAAAGGTGATATTATTTTTATTATATAAGCTATTAATAATCATATAAATTAATTAAAAGGAAATGTTAGTTTTTTTGTCATTGAAGGATTCTGTATTTTCTTCGTCATTTATTATTAAAAGTGCCAAGAACAGAAAAATATTGAGAAGATGGAGAGAAGAAATTTTTAGAGAGTAGAGGGGCTATTGATTTATTTAAGATGGAGATAGTGGTATTGATATGAATTATCTGCCAAAGTAACTTCCTATCTTTTCCCATCAGTGATTTCCATATGGGCATTTAGGCAATAATCTCTTCATTCCCTCTCTCTGCCTCTTTCTCCTCCCTTTCGGTACTTCTTCCCACATCAACACCAAAAGTCTTCAAAATATTATCTAGGATCTCTTCTATTCATGAAAGGTTTTGGTAGAAACATATATAAGCCCTAAAATACACGCCTTTGTTGTTGTCCTTCAGGTGCTCAGTTGGGTCCAATTCTTTGCGACCCCATGGACTGCAGCAGACCTGGCTTCCCTGTCCTTCACCATCTCCCAGAGTTCACTCAAACTCATGTCCATTGAGTCAGTGATGTCATCCAACCATCTCATCCTCTCATCCCTTTCTTTACGTGCCTTAAATCTTTCTCAGCATCAGGGTCTTTTCCAATGAGTTGACTCTTTGCATCAGATGGCCAAAGTTTTGGAGTTTCAGCATGAGTCCTTCTAATAAATATTCAGAACTGACTTCCTTCAGGATTGACTGGTTTGATCTCCTTGCTGTCCAAGGGACTCTCAAGAGTCTTCTTCAACACCACAGTTTGAAAGCATCGATTCTTCAGCACTCAGCCTTCTTTATGGTCCAACTCTCACATCTGTACATGACTACTGGAAAAACCACAGCATTGACTGTATGTAACTTTGTCAGCAAAGTGATGTCTCTGCTTTTTAATATGCTGTCTGGGTTTGTCATGTGCTACTGGAGAAGAGCGGAGAAATAGTTCCAAAAGGAATGAATAGGCTGAGCCAAAGCGGAAACAATGCCCACTTGTGAATGTGTCTGGTGCTGAAAGTAAAGTTCAATACTGTAAAGAACAGTATTGCATAGCAACCTGAAATGTTAGGTCTATAAATCAAGTAAATTACAATTGGTCAAACCAGCGATGGCAAGAGTGAACATCGTTTTAGGAATCAGTGAACTGAAATGGAAGGAAATGGGCAAATTTAGTTCAGGCGACCATTATATCTACTACTGTGGGTAAGATCCCTTAGAAGGAATGGAATAGCCCTCATAGTCAGCAAAAGCATCCAAAATGTAGTGCTGTGCTGTGCTTATTTGCTCAGTCATGTCCTACTCTTTGGGACCCCATGGACTGTAGCCCACCAGGCTCCTCTGTCCATGGGGATTCTCTAGTCAAAAATAGTGGAGTGGGTTGCCATGCCCTCCTCCAGGGGACCTTCCCAACCTAGGGATCGAACCCAGATCTCCTATATTGCAGGTGGATTCATTACCCTCTAAGCCACCAGGGAAGCCAAAATGTAGTACCTGGATGCAATCTCAAAAATGACAGAATAATCTTGGTTTGTTTCCAAGGCAAACCATTCAATAACCGAGTTATCCAAATCTATGCCCAAACCACTAATCCAAAGAAGCTGAAGTTGAATGGTTCTATGAATACTTACAAGACCTTCTAGAACTAATACCCAAAAAAGATGTTCTTTTCATCATAGAGGATTGGAATGCAAAAGTAGGAAGTCAAGAGACACCTGAAGTAATAGGCAACTTTGGCCTTGGAGTACAAGAAACAAGGCATAGGCTAACAAAGTATTGTCAAGAGAATGCACTGGTCATAGCAAACACCTCTTCCAACAACACAAGAGACACCTCTAAACAATGGACATCACCAGATGGTCAACACCAAAATCAGATTGATTACATTCTTTGTAGCTGAAGATGGAGAAGCTGTATAGTCAGCAAAAACAAGACCAGGAACTGACTGTGGCTCAGATTATGAACTCCTTATTGAAAAATTCAGACCTTAAAATCTATGCTTATGGTATACTAAGTATAGGCTCAACTGCATGTTTTTCATCTTTGGCAATTTTCAGTCTGTATCTCAAGCAAGTTAGGTTCTGGGGCAAAAACGTCCCTGTATCCTAAAGCATTTCCATTGCTTCAATAGCTAGAGTTCTCTTTGGTCTGACAGTACACCCTAGTTTCAACCAGGTCAAAACCGTGGAGTGGTCCAATTAAGAACCACTCATTTCTGGCTGGAAGTATCTCACACAGTTTTATGTATAACTGAATTTTATTTATAAAAATTAAGATTTTATATGCCTATTTTCATTCTGAGTAAACTTCCCAACTGATACATTTTTAAGAATTTCATCTATATTAGTGAGTGTTACATATGCACTTGAGAAGAATAATGATTCTCCTATTTTTGATCAGGGCTTTTAAAAATACCTTTAAAAATACTTTTTCTGAGTTCTTAGTTTTTCTAAGAGCTCATAAAGCAATATTTCTTAGTTCTATTTATCACTTTTAGTGCATTATAAAAATACACTTTTAAAATGGTATCTAATGAGTATCAAATTTATTAGATTCAATTAATTGTCCTACATTGTGGAGATAAAAGCTAGTTTGTTGAAATCATTATTAGATGGCTTGAGTTTCTGATTTCCTGTTTTTCATTCATGTTCTTAAATGTGATTTGTCTTTTGGTGATTTCCTTTTTGTGTCCTAATACATAAAGATGAAGGGTATGCTACCTTCACAAAATGACTTGAGTTGATTACATCTCCATGAATCAAACTTCGGAAATAGCTTATATGAAATGACAACTAGTTATTTCATAAAATTTGCAAATAACACTCTTATAAAATATTTTGTTCCAGATAGTATGTGGATATATTTCCTTGCTAATTTAAAAATATTTACCACGGTTGTTAGTCTTTCAGGATTTTTATATATAATGAGTAAATTGTGTTCATTCATATATTTTATAATAATCCAAGTGGATAATCAGATTTGTTGTATGATTATAGCTATATTCCTTGCAGTTTTTAACTATCTGGAACTTAAAAATTCAATTATGTACATTTCCTATTTCTAGTTCTTTTTTAATTAAAATATCCAGGAAAAATGATATTTACTTATTATTTTTCTCAAAGAACTATCTTTAAACTTTTTATCAATTCTTAAGCTTTTCTGGTTTTAGTTCACTAGTATTTGCTTTTATCACTATTTTATGTTGGCTTTATTTTTCCATCTGTTTAAACTGAATGCTTACATCAGTATATTCTATTTTTTCTAACTAATGACAATATATTTAACACAAAGATTTTAATTGATAGGTATTTTGTGTGTGTAGCCTGTAATTCTTAATCTTTAAAATTTATTGATAGATATTTCCTATAGTATTTGCCTATCTATCTTCAAAGGGAGGTTGTCTTGCCTTCTAATTAACTATGCTCCCTGGATGCACTATTACTGCTCCACGGAATAACTATTGGATCAAAGTGAGACAATCCTACACTGGATGAAAAAGAATTTTACACACACACACACACACACATATATATATATATATATACCAATTTTACATATGTATATGTGTGAATTACATGTATATGGATATACACACACACATGCAGGAGGAGAAGGGGATGACAGATGATGAGATGGTTGGATGGCATTACCGACTCAATGGACATGAGTTTGGGTTGACTCTGGGAGTTGGTGATGGACAGGGAAGCCTGGTGTGCTGTGGTCCATGGGGTCACAAAGAGTTGCACACAACTGAGTGACTGAACTGAACTGATACATACATGAAAAGCTATGACCAACCTAAACAGCATATTAAGAAGCAGAGACATCACTTTGCCTACAAAAGTCTGTATAGTCAAAGCTATGGTTTTTCAGTAGTCACATATGTTGTGAGAGCTGGACCATAAAGAAGGCTGAGTGCCAAAGAATTGATGCTTTTGAACTGTGGTATTAGAGAAGACTCTTTAGAATCACTTGGACTGCAAGGAGATCAAACCAACCAATCCTAACGGAAATCAACCCTGAATATTCACTTGAAGGACTGGTGCTGAAGCTGAATCTCCAATACTTAGGCCATCTGATGCAAAGAGCTGACTTGTTGGAAAAGACCCTGATGCTGGAAAAGATTGAGAGTAGGAGAAGAAGGGGAAGACAGAGGATAAGATGAGTAGATGGCATCACTGACTCAATGGACATGAGTCTGAGCAAACTCTGGGAAATAGTGAAGGGCAGGGAAGATTGGCAGGTTGCAGTCCATGGGATTGCAGAGTCAGACACAGCTGAGAGACTGAACAACAACAGGACATGAGGTTGGTACCTTCTGGAGTGGGATTACTGCCTTTATAAAAAGAGACATGAGAGAGCCTCTCCTCTGTTCCTTTCCCCTCCTTCCTTCTCTCTCTTCCTCCTCTCTCTCCTCCCTACTAACCATGTGGGGTGACAATGAAACTGGATGCTGGAAAGAGGGCTCTCACTAGAAACCATACCTATTAGCTTCTTGAACTTGGACTTCTCAGGTTCCAGAACTGTAAGAAATAAGTTTCTACCAATGTATGGTAACTTGTTCTACCAGTGTGAACTAAGACCCTTAGTTTCTGACAACAGTGAACATGTATTTCTTGCTCATGTCATGTGATAGCTATTTGGCTGTGGCTATGCTGAATTGTTATAGATCACCTGAACTTATTAAGGATTATTTACCTGTGTCTTTTCAAGTGGGACCCAGGGTAAATGAGTAGGCACCCTTAGGTACATATTTTTCACATAGAGAAGAATAACAGAAAAAATACCGAGTCAGGCCATGCAAGACCATGTAAAATTTTTCTCTGGATGATACATATATAAGGTCAGTTTTCACTGGTTGAAGGAAGTCACATGGCCAAACCCAAACCCAATGGAAAAATAAACTCCTCTTATAGGATAACATGGCATGGGCAGAAGAGGGAATGGTAATCTTGAATAAATACAATCCATTATATTTGTCTAGCATAAAACTCTTTTGTCAAAACTTCTTTTTTGTGCATGTTTGCTAAAAAGTACATCAGCACTTGTACTTTTAAGGAGCATACACATGAGTAATATATTTTTTCACCTTTGCATCTTTGTGCTTTTTAGAATGTCTTTTGATTATTTTTCCCTTAAATAGGTATGAACCCTTTGGGGACACTAAAACTTTCCCTTTGAAACTGACTTGTTTATTCTTTAAATCCAGGGAAAATAAAAGTAGATGAAAAAGAAAAGAGCAAAATGTAAGAAATATCAATATTAATACAGAAAAGGAAATGAAACTGTTAAAATACTAAACAAAAACAGAGTAACAGAATGAAAACTGATAGAGTACAGGTAAAGGATTTCAGTGAATGTTTCAAGATGTTAACATAGTCAGATTCTGCTGAAGGATGAGATAGGATAACGAAAAGAAAGAATCCATTAGAGTTAGTAAGGATGCCATTAGTCTCCTGATGAAAGCATTTCAAGAGTGACAGGGAAGATGTTATTCTACGGTGGATAGGTATGAAAATGAGAAGAGAGGGAGGAAAAGTAAGTGCAGACAATTTTTCTTAGTCTGCTAGTATGTTTCAGGAGCACAGCACTAAGGTAGAGTTTAATATTCTCCTACACCACTCAATCAGCAAAACAATACTCTGACATAGTCTTACTTTACAGAAGAAAAGAAAGCTCAAAAAAGTTACTCATTTATCCAAAGACACACAGCTTGGATTCAGTTCCAAAGGCAATCTTTTCTTTAAAGTTCCCTTCTTTTCCTTACTTACAAAAGAGATCATATTTCTCATGTAGACCTAAAACAACTGTGATTAGATGGCATTATTTGCATCCATCCAAGTCTAGATCTTCTGTAGTTCCCATATGTAAATTCAGTTCTATCAAGAAAAATATTTTTTAATCATCCAGAGTACTTTTTCAACTTATTTATTTGGGTATTTGTTTATTGTGAATGATATTCTCACATTTAGATCAGAAGTCCAGCATAGCTGTTAAGGTCATTTTGAGGAGCAAAAGGTTATTATAATGCTGATACCTTAGACTATATTATTTTTCTTTCACTTTCATTGCCTTCCAGTGGCTGGTTGCATTTTTTTTTTTAATTAGATGGGAAAATTAGCAGTTATTTGTGTTGAACTTCCTACAATGCAATTGCTCCTGGGTGTTGCAAAAATTAATTACTTTAAATAAAGTTATTATTTGTGGAAATAAAATTATTATTGCTAAGAAATAGTTTATCTGTGTTCATTAATGTAAAATTTTTGTAATTAAAGCAGAATATGAATTTGGACATATACGATAAAAATTTTTCTTAGTACCTACATGCTTTAATAAAGCAAACGCTATAGGTAAATTAATCCTACTCTAGGAAAAACACATTTTCTGCCACCTACACCTTCATTCTATTTTAATCCAGACTAATCTTCTTGTGACAACTTACATGTATCCACTATTAGATTATAACATTGAGTTATGGTTATTTGACATTTCTTTGTTTCAGTTATGTAATTTTAAATGTTTATTACATTATTTTCTTATTGTTGAATAGTTTTAATTAGATCTTGTCTAGTTTACATTAATCAAGCCCTAGTACAGTACTCTTGCCTAGAAAATCCCATGGACGGAGGAGCCTGATAGGCTGCAGTCCATGGGGTCGCTAAGAGTCAGACATGACTGAGCGACCTCACTTTCACTTTTCACTTTAACACATTGGAGAAGGAAATGGAGAAGGAAACCCACTCCAGTGTTCTTGCCTGGAAAATCCCAGGGACTGGGGAGCCTGGTGGGCTGCCGTCTATGGGGTCGCACAGAGTTGGACATGACTGAAATGACTTAGCAGCAGCAGCAGTACTGTGTAGGACTAAACATTTTAAAATAACTTAAAAATATATTTATACATTGTTTATGCTTATGCTTAATGCATGTGCTAAGTATATGCTTAGTCGTGTCTGACTCTTTGTGACCCCATGGGCTGTAGCCCACCACGCTCCTCTGTCCATGGAATTTTCCAAGCAATAATATTGGAGCAGGTTGCTATTTCCTTCTCCAGCGAATCTTTACAACTGAGGGACCAAAACTGCATATCCTGCATTGGCAGGTGGATTCTTTATCACTGAGCCATCTCAGAATGCTTATTAGAAACTCTATTCACTTATCAATCAAATCATTCCAATCCTGCTATAACATTTGCATTTGAAAGCAATAAAGAAGCAAATAGCATTTTTAAGAAACACACAATATGATCTTTTTTCTGGAGATAAAAATAAATATCATTGTGAAGTTATAATGTTTAATACTACATATAACAGAAAGAAATTATATTCATATTTCAATTATACTATCATATATCTTCTAGTTAGTAGGAACAAAATTTTAATCAATGAAACCATCTACTTGTAAATAACTTGAGAATGTAAGACCTGTCAAATGTCACTTAAATCAGAAGAAATAGTAACTACAGTGACATTTTAATCTAGCTTAACAATCAACAATTGCAAAAAATATTTAATAAGCTGCCACACTTGGAAGTTGGTTTTGGACATTTTTAAGTAATATTTGTTCATTAATACTATTTAATAAACCCTAATCATGAAATTTCAAGTACAAGAGTAGATGATTTTTGCTGTATTCATCATCATATTATTAGTGCAACTGAAAGCCCATAAATGGTTTTTTGAAAATGTATTTTTAAATAATATATCTGAAATTGTCAATACATTGGTATTATAATATGTTTAAATTACATATGTAATAAATAAAGCTCTTTAGAATCAGATAGCCTGATCTATAGTCATATAACTAATTTTTCCTGACCAAAGAACTGGTGGCACAGTCATTTCTTACACATACTTGTCCAGCCCCTCCAACTGTGGGACAACGATCCCATTAGAGTCAAACTTTTGAAAGATTTGATAATGAAACATTTTTTAAAAGATCAAAGTATGAGCGCTGTTCTGTCTATTATTTAATGATTTCTCCTTAAAAGTGAAAGTCGCTCAGTCGTGTCTGAGTCTTTGCGACCCCATGGACTATACAGTCCATGGAATTCTCCAGGCAAGAATAATGGAGTGGGTAGACTTTCTCTTCTCCAGTGGATCTTTCCAACCCAGGAATTGATTGGAATTGCATTGCAGGCGGATTCTTTACCAGCTGAACTACCTTCTCCTTAATATTATCCACTATTTACCTACATAGAAAATCTTCTGAGAATCAGGGTATTTCCTAATTACTATTATAAGATTTAACTGAAGAACAATCAATATGGATTATATCTAACTATAGCCCTTAGAAATTAATTTGTATTATATAGATTGCTCTGTAATTTTTTCAATTAAAAAATATGCTTTATAAATATATCAGTAAATTTAGGTGAACTTCAATTTGTAATGTTTGCCAGCATTTTGTAACATGTATGCCATTATTTATATCTTCCTTTATTGCTAGTCATTAAGGATTTCTATTTTAAAGTATTAAATGAAATTTTTAATAAATATATTTACTTTCATATCTTTATGAACATATATGAGTATTTGTATAGGGTACATTCATAGAATTGATTTGTCAAATCATGGAAGAATGCATTTATATTTTGGGGCTATTAAATTGCCAAAATATAAATATACTTTACCAATTTAGAGTCTGTTGTACATTATCTTCTTTGTTTTCATAGGAAAAACATTCCTGACACAGGTTGTTTGCATATGGGTTACTGGGCAATATTCACAGGAACAAATCAGGATTGGGCAGAAGAAGAATTTAAACAAATATGCTTTTGTAACAAACACCTTAAACAATCCCACAGCGAATTTAGAATCTGTATTGGCCATTCATGAGGCATCTTCAATTGATGCAAAAGAACTAGCCTTTTGTAATTTCCATGACTATTAGTCACTGGAAACAAGGTGCCCTCAGAGGCTAGGGACAAAACCTTGGTGAAGCAGCCATCTTGGCTAAAGGCGGTAACTGGGAAAGAAATTAGTCATGAACTCTCACCTGACTTCACTCCTGACTTTTGGGGATTGAGTGCTTTGGTCCTGGAAGGTAGCATCTGGGTGACACATCACAGTTTACACTACAATGTACCCTTTGTGCCACTCAGACCCAGTGATTTACATTAGGAATACACTCCACCTAGTGTCAGCTTCTCTAGGATTCTGGTTGGCCTCTTGAGAAAACTTACAAGAAGAAGATTGTTGAGACACACAGAAGTTAGCATTTCTGCTAATCTAGGTTCCTTACCTGGTAGGGTGACCTAGCTCCTTCTCTTTAAAGAATCTGATTTCCTGGTCATTATGTCCTTTTCAGATAATGATTGCATGCTACTCCTTTTACCCTTGATTTGAGGCTGGGTAATGTCACCCAGTTTGAGTGAACTCCGGGAGTTGGTGATAGACAGGGAGGCCTGGCGGGCTGTGATTCATGGGGTCACAAAGAGTCGGACATGACTGAGCGACTGAACTGAACTGAATGTCACCCTGCTTATTTAATTATATGCAGAGTACATCATGAGGAATGCTGGGCTGGAAGAAGCACAAGCTGGAATCAAGATTGCTGGGAGAAATATCAATAACCTCAGATAAGCAGATGACACCACCCTTGTGGCAGAAAGTGAAGAGGAACTAAAAAGCCTCTTGATGAGGGTGAAGGAGGAGAGTGAAAAGGTTGGCTTGAAGCTCAACATTCAGAAAACTAAGATCATGGCATCTGGTCCCATCACTTCATGGGAAATAGATGGGGAAACAGTGGAAACAGTGTCAGACTTTATTTTTTTGGGCTCCAAAGCTACTGCAGATGCTGATTGCAGCCATGAAATTAAAAGACGCTTCCTCCTTGGAAGGAAAGTTATGACCAACCTAGATAACATATTAAACAGCAGAGACATTACTTTGCCAACCAAGGTCCGTCGGGTCAAGGCTATGGTTTTTCCCGTGGTCATGTATGGATGTGAGAGTTGGACTGTGAAGAAAGCTGATAGCCGAAGAACTGATGCTTTTGAACTGTGGTGTTGGAGAAGACTCTTGAGAGTCCCTTGGACTGCAAGGCGATCCAACCAGTCCATTCTAGAGGAGATCAATCCAGGGTGTTCATTGGAAGGACTGATGCTAAAGCTGAAACTGCAATACTTTGGCCACCTCATGCGACGAGCTGACTCACTGGAAAAGACTCTGATGCTGGGAGGGGTTGGGGGTGGGAGGAAACGGGGATGACAGAGAATAAGATGGCTGGATGGCATCACCAACTCGATGTACATGAGTTTGAGTGAACTCCAGCAGTTGGTGATGGACAGGGAGGCCTGGCGTGCTGTGATTCACGGGGTCACAAAGAGTTGGACACGACTGAGAGACTGAAAAAGAAAAAATAACAAATATCCCCTAGGGGTCTGCTGGGCAGCTCAGTGGTAAAGAATCTGCCTGTCAATGTAGGAGATGTGGGTTTAATCCCTGGGTTGGGAAGATTCCCCTGGAGTAGAAAACGGCAACACACAGTAGTCTTATGTTGGAAGTTCCATGGACAATGGAGCCTGGAGGGCTTGACTTAGTACTAAATAACAACAATATATCCTAGATAACACATGTATTCTTTCATGACTTTCTTGTATAAGAGTGACCTCTATCTCCCTCTGATAGGGTCAGTTAACCTTGTCAGGATAACTGTGTCTTGCTTTGCTTACCAGTCTCTTAGGACAATAAGCCTGAAGTTACCACACTGCAGCCACCAGTTAGTCATTCAGAGCCATGAGCAAGTGGGATTGCATCATGGCCACAGTCATTTCAGTTTATATCCACCTACTGAGATGACCTCAGACCAAATTGGGACTACTTTGCTCTTTGTCAGCTGAACATACCTCTACACTGCCCACTCATGGGTATGAGTTAAGGGAATGGTGTCACTGTAATAATGGTTGGTAACATGGGCATCTGAGCTGACTGTTTGTATATCTTACTTGTACACTTCTGCCCTGATCATTACAACATGGGTACTATGTCCATCTAACCATGGACTGCTGGTGACTCCTCTTTAACTTGCGATGTGTCTGAAAAAATACAGCCCATGATAGGAAGTTCTGGTTACATGGTTATGTGATGTCTCATATCTTTCAGGGTACAGTAGCATGCCACAACTATACTCAAATGATACATAATTCTCTTCTGCAAATGACATGGGCTTTACTGAAGATGTCAAGAGCCAAAATGGAGATTCTTCTGTTGGAGCTTGTCATAAATCCCACACTACGTCTTTCCTCATTATAGTACCTCTAGTTCTTAATGTGTATGGCTCAAGCTACATGGTAGGTTGCATCATAGCCCAGATATCCTGAAGAGTCCTTCATTCCATTGACTCACTAGACATCAGCAGTCTTCCATCACATTTGCTGAAAAGATTGGAGTAGTAATCTCAAGTAGAATATGCTGCATGCAGAAGTCAAAAAAGGCCTTTCCTTCTTAGTACTGAGAGGTACAAGGTGGAATAATTTGGTTTCTAGTTCAAGGTGATATTCTAGCATACCCCAGACCACTGGACTCTTAAAAACTTTAGTAGTGTTGTAAGTCTTAATAAGTTTATATCCTATCACCAGGAACACGTGCATCTCACCAAAGACTCTAATGTATTTTTCAACTCTTGTTTATCTGTGCTGTTTAACAGGATGGCATTGATATAGCAGACCAATGTTATATCTAACTGGTCCATACTCAATTGAGGAATATGATAGAAGAGTTAACTCTAGGAGAGTCAATTGTTTACCCCATGTGAATACACACTGCATCTGCTCTGATCCTTCTTCCTGTTAGAGATGAAGAAGGTATTTATTAGATGATTGGCCATTGTCTATATACCTCAAAATTCTCCAAGCCAAGCTTCAATAGTATGTGAACCGTGAACTTCCAGATGTTCAAGCTGGTTTTGGGAAAGGCAGAGGAACCAGAGATCAAATAGCCAAGATCTGTTGAATTATGAAAAAAGCAAGAGAGTTCCAGAAAAGCATCTACTTCTGCTTTATTGATTATGTCAAAACCTTTGACTGTGTGGATCACCACAAACTGTTGAAAATTCTCCAAGAGATGGGAATAACAGACCACCTGACATGCCTCTTGAGAAATCTTTATGCAGGTCAGGAAGCAACAGTTAGAACTGGAAATGGTACAACAGGAGAAGGGGATGACAGAGGATGAGATGGTTGGAGGGCATCACCATCTCGATGGACATGAGTTTGAGTGAACTCCGGAAGTTGGTGATGGACAGGGAGGCCTGGCGTGCTGTGATTCATGGGGTCGCAAAGAGTCGGACACGACTGAGCGACTGAACTGAACTGATATACTTCAATCTATGTTACCTGCTAGGCAAAGATAAAACTGGTAAAACAAAACTATTACTGATGTTACTATGTAGTTAAATTTGTGGTAGTACATTTCATTCCAGTCAAGGATTCTAGTTTTTGTAGAAGACACTTGGTGATTTATATTGGAAATGATGAGGACTACCACACCCCATCCTTTGTAATATGAAGATGATACTCGTCTTTATACTCCCTTGAGGTATCGTGGTACAATAATTTGGCTGGGGACATTTCAAGGCCTCCTTTTGGTTCTCTCCACCACAACTCTTTTCATTACAGGGGACTGAAATGCAAAAGTAGGAAGTCAAGTGATACCTGGAATAACAGCCAAATTAGGCCTTGGAGTACAAAACGGAGCAGGTCAAAGTTTAACAGAGTTTTGCCAAGAAACACACTGGTCATAGCAAACACCCTCTTCCAACAACACAAGAGAAGGCTCTACACATGGACATCACCAGATGGTCAATATCGAAAACAGATTTACTATATTCTTTGAAGCCAAAGATGGAGAAGCTCTATACAGTCAGAAAAACAAGACTAGTAGCTGACTGTGGCTCAGATCATGAACTCCTTATTGTCAAATTCAGACTTGAAGAAAGTAAAGAAAACCACTAGACTATTAGGTATGATATAAATAAAATCCTTTATGATTATACAGTGGAAGTGACAAATAGAATCAAGGGATTAAATCTGATGGACAGAAGCCTGAAGAACTATGGACAGAGGTTTCTGACGTTGTAGAAGAGGCAGTGATCAAGACCATTCCCAAGGGAAAAAAATGCAAAAAAGCAAAATGGTTGTCTGAAGAGGCCTTACAAATAGCTGAGAAAAGACAAGAAGCTAAAGGCAAAGGAGAAAAGGAAAGATACACCCATTTGAATGCAGAGTTCCAAAGATATTTGCTATCTTTGTGGAGAGATAAGAAAGCCTTCCTCAGTGATCAATGCAAAGAAATAGAGGAAAACAACATATTAGGAAAAACAAGAGAACTTTCAAGAAAATTAGAGATACCAAGGGAACATTTCATGCAAAGATGGGCACAAAAAGGACAAAAATGGTATGGACCTAAAAGAAGCAGAAGATATTAAGAAGAGGTGGCAAGAATACACAGAACTATACAAAAAAGATCATGACCCAGATAACCACGATGGTGTGATCACCCACCTACAGCCAGATATCCTGGAATGCAAAGTCAAATGGGCCTTAGGAAGTATCACTACGAAAAAAGCTAGCGGAGGTGATGGAATTCCAGTTGCGCTATTTCAAATCCTGAAAGATGATGCTGTGAAAATGTTGCACTCAATATGCCAGCAAATTTGCAAAACTCAGCAGTGACCACAGGACTGGAAAAGGTCAGTTTTCATTCCAATCCCAAAGAAAGGCAATGCCAAAGAATGCTCAAACTACCACACAATTGCACTCATCTCACACACTAGCAAAATAATGCTCAAAATCCTCCAAGCCTTCAACAATTCTCCAGCCTTCTCAAGCCTTCAACAGCTCATGAACTGTTAAATTCCAGATGTTCAAGCTGATTTTAGAAAATGCAAAGGAACCAGAGATCAAATTGCAAACATCCATTTGATCATCAAAAAAGTAAGAGAGTTCCAGAAAAAACATCTGTTTCTGCTTTATTGACTACTCCAAGTCCTTGGACTCTGTGGATCACAACAAACTGTTGAAAATTCTGAAAGGGATGGGAAGACCAGACTACCTGACCTGCCTCCTGAGAAATCTATGTGAATGTCAGGATGCAACAGTTAGAACTCTACATGGAACAACAGACTGGTTCCAAATCAGGAAAGGAGTATGTCAAGGCTATATATTGTCACCTCGCTTATTTAACTTATATGCAGAGTACATCATGAGAAATGCTGGGCTGGATGAAACACAAGCTGGAATCAAGATTGCTGGGAGAAATACCAATAACTTCAGATATACGAATGACACCACCCTTATGTCAGAAAGAGAAGAAGAACAAAAGAGCCGCTTGATGAAAGTGAAAGAGGAGAGTGAAAAAGTTGGCTTAAAACTCAGCATTCAGAAAACTAAGATCATGATATCCAGTCCCATTAGTTCATGGCAAATAAATGGGGAAACAATGGAAACCATGAGAGACTTTCTTTTCTTGGGCTCCAAAATCACTGCAGATGGTGACTGCAGCCATAAAATCAAGACTCTTGCTCCTTGGAAGAAAAGTTGTGACCAACCTAGACAGCACATTGAAAAGCAGAGATATTACTTTGACAACAAAGGTCCATCTAGTCGAAGCCATAGTTTTTCCAGTAGTCATGTTGGATGTGAGAGTTGGACTATAAAGAAAGCTGAGCACCAAAGAATTGATGCTTTTGAATTGTGGTGTTTGAGAAGACCCTTGAGAGTCTCTTGGATGGCAAGGAGATCCAACCAGTCCATCCTGCAGAAATCAGTCCTGAATATTCATTGGAAGGACTGATGCTGAAGCTGAAATCCCAATAGTTTAGCTACCTGATGTGAAGAACTGATTCTTTGGAAAAGACTCTGATGCTGGGAAAAATTGAAGGTGGGAGGAGAAGAGGGTGTCTGAGGATGAGATGGCTGGATGGTATCACTGATTCAATGAAAATAAATAGGCAAACTCCAGAAGATGGTGTTGGATAGGGAAGCCTGGCGTGCTGCAGTCCATGGGGTTGGACATGACTGAGTGACTGATCTGACTGACTACAACTCTTGCCTCATGACAATGGTGCGGGGTCTGATGTGAGGATTCTGCCAAATATCAAGTAAGTACACTTCAAAGACTAGGTGAATTGACTGCTTAGGGGGTAGTCTGTGGACTGAGATGACCCAGTGTGAGTTAGATCAAGATCTGCTGCTGCTGCTGCTAGATAACTTCAGTCGTGTCCGACTCTGTGCGACCCCATAGATGACAGCCCACCAGGCTCCCCCGTCCCTGGGATTCTCCAGGCAAGAACATTAGAGTGGGTTGCCATTTCCTTCTCCAATGCATGAAAGTGAAAAGTGAAAGTGAAGTCGCTCAGTCGTGTCTGACTTTTCGTGATCCCATGGACTGCAGCCTACCAGGCTCCTCCAGCCATGGGATTTTCCAGGCAAGAGTACTGGAGTGGGGTGCCATTGCCTTCTCCAGATCAAGGTCAGTACTCCATTTATTAGTAGCCCTTCATCCCTTCACCTTAACAAGATTAAGAGATGGGAGCATACTGTTGCTTTGAGGCATTTAGTACTGGTGTCAATTCAGATCCAGGGGCCTAGAGAAATTTCTGATTATTGTTCTTTCCATAGCATACTATGAGCTGAGTAAACTTCCATAGATATTTGAGGAGACTAATTACTGTCTAACTTTGCAGAATTATTCAGGGTTCCTCTTCAACCATTGAGATGCAGATCTGAAGACAGATTTGAATTCAGAGATCAGACCAGAGATTGTGATTTTTATATGGGTGAAGCTGCCCTCAGTCTCTTCAATGACTTTTGAAATTTACAGATCAAATAAATCTTTGTTTGGCTGTCATCTATCTTGCCTTTTGAAATGCTATATTCTGTTAATCATAAGGATGAAAATATATATATTTTCGCAGTATATTTTGAAAACTGAATAATTTTTGTAAAAATTTTTGGTATTAAATATTTTCTCTTCAAGATGAACATTACATTTCTCAGGAAACGAAGAAAATTTAATTTGAATTCAAGAGTATAAATGGAAAAGAAGTAAAATTTTAAAAGTTTTTACAATTAAACATATATATATATATATATATATATATATATTTATCTTTCTGTCTTTTTGTCCCTGTACCTATCTATGTCTATCTTCCCAGATAATTTGTACTCTAATGGTTTTAGTGAATGTTGTTATTTCCTTTGCTTATTAAAGATTATTAAGAAAACTATTAATTTGCCTCCAATAAAAATAAATTAATTACACACACAAAAAAAAAAACAAAAAAAAAAATTAAATTAAAAAAAAGAAAACTATTAAATTTCAAAAGAATATATGGTCACCTTTCTAAACCATTTGATTCTAATAATTAAAAAATTTATTTTCCTGACCTTCTAAACAAAGTGAATATTACCTGACTATAAGTTTTGTTTCCCTCATTACTGATATTTATAGCTCTTCCCCCGCCCCCACCCCAATCGCATTGGGTAGAACTGCCAATACTACATTGACTTTCAGTTGACTGATGGAAATTATTTCACAGTTATCTTAGATGGCATTTTTTCTAGTATTTCACTTATAAAGAGTATTGGTATTTCATATTTCCAGGAAATTTGCTTTATTAATAAACATAATTTGTCTCTGTTTCACCTTTGTTAAGGATTTTTATTAATTTGAGAAGTTTAACTTTATCTATTTTTTTAAAGCAAGATTTCCATTTCTACTCAATTTATTCAAGCAGCTAACATGCCTGATTGAATCAACATTTTTTCTAATGTTAAACCATCCTTGTTTTCTGGGACAAGCTGAGGTTGGTAATGAGTTACTCCTTATCTACACATTCATATTTAAGAACTAGAAATGCCCACATATCTATAAGTAAAATTTGTCTATACTTACATTTTAAATTTGATCATTTCTTGATTTTGGTTTGAAAGTTATCCTAACCTCATAAACAATTGAGAAAATGATCCTTCATTTTGAATGTTCTTAACAGTTTATAAGGTATAGATATTGTTTGCTTTGATGACTACGTAGCTCTCAGAAGTCAGAATCTAGGCCTGATGACCTGTTTTTTTTTTTTCTGAGATTAATTCCTATATATTTAAAAATATTCCTACAAATTAATTGTTTATCCTACTTCAGTTACTCTTGATTATTTCTTGTTATGTATACATTTTTACTCTACCATTCAGAAGATTTCACAGTAGCCCTTAACCACAAAATATATCTAAGTCTTTTATTAGCATTTTATCAGGGTATAAAAATTGAGTTCAAATATTCTTAGTACTTGGAGAAGGCAATGGCAAGTCACTCTAGTACTCTTGCCTAGAAAATCCCATGGATGGAGGAGCCTGGTAGGCTGCAGTCCGTGGGGTCGCTAAGGGTCAGACACGACTGAGTGACTTTACTTTCACTTTTCACTTTCACACATTGGAGAAGGAAATGGCAACCCACTCCAGTGTTCTTGCCTGGAGAATCCCAGGGAAGGGGGAGCCTGGTGGGCTTCCGTCTATGGGGTCACACAGAGTCGGACACGACTGAAGTGACTTAGCAGTAGCAGCCTTCTTAGTACTTGCTTGAAATCTACATAGTCTTAGCTTATGCTGCAACTGCACTTCAAATCTTACTCTTCCAAGCTATTATTTTTTCATTCAGGTAGGCTACTCATATTTTGTGGAAATAATACTATAACAGTAGCTGGGTGACTTCTATTATTGACTCTGCTAAGAAGCAAGCTACTCAATTTTTATGGGTTTATTTCCTCATATATATGATTAGGGTAAATTTTGAAAGTCCTTTCATTCTAAGACTACTGACAATATTTCTAATACAAAACATTATTTTGAAATATATATAATCTTCAATCTAATGTGAAAAAGTATTTTATAGTGGGAAAAAACCTTTGGAATAATAATATGGTTTCTTAAGATATGAAAATTTGGCTAAGAAAACGCCTGCTACATTGCAAAAGAAAGCTGGAAAACAATATTATAAACCGTGACTATAATTTAATATCTTCAACTAAAAGTAGCAGAGTAAAATACAGAAAACTGGTATTTTTAGCTCATTAAATTAATGGATTTTTGAAATATCATTTTAGAAATATTAACAAATATTTATATGTAAACAAAAGATGCATTTATGGTGAAAGTACTTAATTACAAGATGCTATCAATAGATTCATTATTCATATTATCATAGATTCGCCTAAAATAATTTTTGGTATTTGAGGATTTTTTTTTACCCAAGGTAGTATAAAATTAGACATAATATCATACTGAAGTATTTTCATTTAGTTAACTGTTTCAGCATTCTTTAACATTTTCATTCTTTTGGGTCTGTTCATTATAATTTAAAGAATGTATATTCTAATTCATACGGTTATACAAATGCCTATAAAATACTAGCATTGAAGCAAATTATACAGCATGAGGTTTTATGTAGCCTTTCCTAAGGAAAATATTATTACATGAAACAAAAGCTAATTTGCATCTTTTGCTCTTTAAATCCATTCACGAGCTAATAAAAAAACTCTATATAATTTATAATAATTGTATATAAGAAAGCCATCATGAGAATAAGACATTCGTTCTTAAGGTTGTAGCCTACAAAATTCATTAACTTCTGATGGAAAATGTTTGCAATTGCATGACTTGTGGACTTTAATATATATATGTTATGTTGTTAATTCAAAGATTTATTTTCAAATACAAGGGAAATTATAAGGCCATTTCCAAAAAAATCCTGCTGTGAAACAGATATATGCACATTTTATTTTCTATTTTATTCATGCTTGTTATTTTCATCTGTTTTTGCTCATAGGCGTTCTCTGAATCTAATTCATGTCAGAAAGTTAATTTAATAGCTTGTTGGAAGTTTAGAATCTAGCTGTCCAAGTAAGCATTATATCAGTATTCATATGGAAAACCTTGTAAGTTATAAAATAAAGATGCTTTTATTCATCTTGAGAGAAGAAATATGTTTCTTTCTCCATTCTTAGGAATAATAGTGCAAATGTGTACAATGTACAATGAATGATTCCTTGGTTTCTTAAAGTGTTAGTGAAGTGTTAAATAATCTTAGTATTAAAACAATAGTTCTGAAGTTTTGGCAAATACACTTATATCTATGATTCTGGAAAGTGAAAAATAATAGGAAATATATGAATAGATTGGCAGATCACATGACTGGCAAAAAAACCCCACAAAAAACAATAAATCAGTTTCGCAGAAAAAAAAACAGTAGACAGACAAATATTTAATGGACCTATTGGATTGGACTTGATTACAGAAGAATCTTATCTTCCTCCAAATAGGGACTATATTTTGATTGTATTTGTATTATCAGGGAAAAAATACAGCCAAATCTGTATGTTTTTGTGTATAATAATTATGAATATTCATCTTCACTTCTTCATGTGTAGCAGAGCTATAGCTAACTGTAAAGGGACTTTTATCTTTGTAAAGCTCTTGAAGCCATTCTGACCCAGGATAGTGAGGCAGTATCTGGACAGTGTATATTACCTTATAGATTCTACAGCTGTGCTTTTTATACCTATAAAAGAATGACAGTGCTACCATTATCAATAGCAACTTATGTATGTAAGCCTGAAGGGTCTGAAAATTAACTATTTACCCTCTACTCCACTAAGTAAATGTATTAATTTCCTATTTCTGTCTAACATATTCACACAGATTTAGCAGCTTAAAATAACACATTCATTATCCTGCAGTGGTGGGGGTTCCGTTCCGTTCAGTCACTCAGTCGTGTCCGACTCTATGTGACCCCGTGGACTGTAGCCTACCAGGCTTCTCTGTCCATGGGATTCTCCAGGCAAGAATACTGGAGTGGGTTACCATTTCCTTCGCCAGGGGATCTTCCCGACTCAGGGATCGAACCCGGGTCTCCTGCATTGGGGGCAGACACTTTAACCTCTGAGCCACCAGGGTGGTGGGGGTTAGAAGTCTGAAATGGTTAAAACCCAGGCGTCAGCAGGGTTGCATTACTTTATGAAGAATCTAAGGGAAAATCTGTTTCCTAGTCTTTTCCACCCTCCAGAGGCCTCCTACTTTCTTCAGTTTGTGTTCCCTTTCTCCATCTTCAAAACCAGCAGTATAGCATCTATAAATCTCTCTCTGGCTCTTATGTCCTGCTTTCTTCTTCCACATTTAAGAGTCCCTTTTGAGGTTAGTGGAGGTGATGGAATTCCAGTTGAGTTATTTCAGATCCTAAAAGATGATGCTGTGAAAGTGTTGCCCTCAATATGCCAGTAAATTTGGAAAACTCAGCTGGAAAACTGACTGGAAAAAGTCAGTTTTCATTCCGATCTCAAAGAAATGAAATGCCAAAGAATGCTCAAACTACAACACAATAGCACTCATCTCACATACTAGCAAAGTAATGCTCAAAATTCTCCAAGCCAGGTTTCAACAGTACTTGAACCATGAACTTACAGATATTCAAGCTGGATTTAGAAAAGGCAGAGGAACCAGAGCTCAAATTGCCAACAACCATTGGAGCGTCAAAAAAGCAAGAGAGTTCCAGAGAAAACATCTACTTTTGCTTTATCGACTACTCCAAAGACTTGGACTCTGTGGATCATGACAAACTTTTGAAAATTCTTTAAGAGATGGGAGTACCAGACCACCTGATCTTCCTCCAGAGAAATCTATATGAAGGTCAGGATGCAACAGTTAGAACTCTACATGGAACAACATACTGGTTCTCAGTTGGGAAAGAAGAGCATCAAAGCTGTATACTGTCACTCTGCTTCTTTGATTTATATGCAGAGTACATCATGAGAAACACTGGGATGGATTAAACACAAGCTGGAATCAAGATTGCTGGGAGAAATACCAATAACCTCAGATATACAAATGACACCACCCTTATGGCAGAAAGTGAAGAAGAACTAAAGAGCCTCTTGATGAAAGTGAAAGAGGAGAGTGAAAAAGTTGGCTTAAAACTCAGCATTCAGAAAACTAAAATCATGGCATCTGATCCTATCACTTCATGGCAAATAGATGGGGAAACAATGGAAACTCAAAGACTTTATTTTTGAGGGGCTCCAAAATCACTGCAGATGGTGACTGCAGCCATGAAATTGAAGACTGTTGCTCCTTGGAAGAAAAGTTGTGACCAACCTAGACAACATATTAAAAAGCAGAGACATTACTTTGCCAACAAAGGCCTGTCTAGTCAAAGCTATGTTTTTTCTAGTAGTCATGTATGGGTGTGAGAGTAGGTCTTAAAGAAAGCTGAGCACTGAAGAATTGATGCTTTTGAACTATGGTGTTGAAGAAGACACTTGAGAGTCCCTTGGACTGCAAGGAGATCAAACCAGTCCATCCTAAAGGAAATCAGTCCTGAATATTCATTGGAAGGACTGATTCTGAAGCTGAAGCTCCAATACTTTGCCACCTAATGCGAAGAACTGACTCATTTGAAAAGAAAGATTGAAGGCAGGAGGAGAAGGGGATGACAGAGGATGAGAGAGTTGGATGGCATCACCCATTCAATGGACATGAGTTTGAGTAAACTCTGGGATTTGGTGATGGACAGGGAGGCCTGGCGTGTTGTAGTCCATGGGGTAGCAAAGAGTCGGACAGGACTGAGCAACTGAACTGAATTGAACTATGATGATATCAAGTTTACATGTCAGACCCAGGATAACCTCCTTATCTTAAAGTCTGCTATTTCACAACACTAATTCCATCTGGGATCTTAATTCTCCTTTCCATGTAACTAAACATACCCACATATTTTAGGGATTAGAACATGGGCATCATTGGAGGGGGTCCAGTATTCTCCCTACCACAGCATGTTATAATGTCTTATCATATTATTCCATTAAAAATACCTTTAGTGTCAGCTAAGGGATTATTGAGTTCATCTGCTATAACATGAACAAAGAAATACAAGGGAATAAACACTGGGTTGGAAGTCAGAAGGTCAACATTGTAATTCTAATTCTGCCCTTGAATATATGCATGTGTCCACAAAGTCACAGTGATATATGTGAGACTAAATTTCCAAATATGAATTGGCTAATTCTACAAAATCTCATTAAGTACTATAATTAAAGTTGATGTCTCTGGGAAAGAACAAATGTCAAGTCAAACCAGAGCCTTGCTAAATCAGAAGACTAGCTGGACAGTAGTAATCAAAGTGTTTGTCGCTCAGTCATGTCTGACTCTTTACAATCCCATGCGCTGTGGTTCACCAGGCTCCTCTGTCCATGGAATTCTCCAGGCAAGATTACTGGAGTGGGTTAAGCCATTCCCTTCTCCAGGGGATCTTCCCAAACCGGGTAACAAAGCCAGGTCTCCTTCATTGCTAGTAGATTCTTGACTGTCTGAGCCACCAGAGAAGCCCAAGAAAGTAGTAGACCTTGACCTTGATATTAATACTTATAGATACAAGACTCCAAAGGGGAACAGAGCTGATTTTTTTACTTTCCGAATCAAACAAAGAAGGAAAACAATCACAAACTATGCACTGTTTTCTCATTTTGGGGGCCATGAAGTGAGAGCTGGATAAATAGCTGGCAGTGCCTACATGGTCCACATTCTCTGGAGGAAGCATTGTCAATGGGTTATGCACATGCCTGTGGGAAACTTGGATTTTAACGGCAGAGAAGAGTTTTGGAATTTAGTGTGTTCTCTAGCCTCTCACAAAAGCAGTTAACAATCTGTGAGGAGAAGAAGTGAGGACCCAATGTTCATGGAAATGTCTCTAGTTTGGGTACAGCATTTAGATAAGTTCTAGGATAGTTGAGAACTTTGATGATGGAACTGTAGAGCCAGACACTTCTCACATCTGAAGGGTTTTTAGATGGGTCAAAGGAATATGCATTCAAGGGTGGGGTTGAGATTTTCATGGAAATTTTTAGCCTATTCTTCATAAATATATCATCAAATCTCTCATTAATATTTAATATAAATTTAATCTCAATTTAATCTCAATGTAAGCTTCTTACACAGTGTTCTAGCTATTTCTGAAACTTCTTGGATTAAGGAATTAACTATCAGGAAATGTTATATAAGCTTACTACCCTTGGAATTTGATAAAAATAGCAAATGAGTATATTTAAGAGTGGGTGGGTACGAGTGTGTGTTTGTATGCATTAAAGTAGTATTTATCATCTCTATCTCTAGTCTACATAACCAGCACATGATTGAAACTAAAGATGTATTAGTCTTCTAGTATAACAAATATTTAACTAAGTTTATTCTGAGAAAATTATAAATATATTCTTGAATTCACATTAGGGACATTTTAACAAATAATGGATTTGTGTTGAGTTAGTGACAGCAGAGATCAAGAATGTTTTTTCTTTATGAATGATAGGGACTAGCAAGACTAAAAATGACAGAGTATTGAGCTACTTGGAAAGCAGCAGAAACAGAGTTAGAAAATTTGGGAACATATCAGGCTCTCTCTAGGCATCCCTGCATATCCTGGAATAGCTTCATGTCCATGGCTAGGAGCAGAAACCCGGGGTACAGGCTGCTACTCATGTCTTAATTCTGAGATTTGCAGACAAGGTCATGCTCTCAAACATACAAAAATACTTCCTAAACAACTGTATTGCCATGACTAGAGCAGAAAAATATTCTACTATATTTCAAATGTCCAGAGGGTATAATAATGCTGTAGAAGGAAAAAGGAAGATTCATATTTATTTTCTTCACCCTTCAAAAGTAGTTTACAAATAAATTAAGTTATTTTCCAGTATTCCCTCTACCAAATTGCATCATATATCCTAAAGGAAATGCACAGAGCATAAAAGATAAAATAACACTTGTATGCACCAGAACAGACTAATAAAAATCATCCCATATTTCTTGACAAGGAGACCACCTAAGGCTAGAAATAGTTGAGTGTGATAGAAAAATGAAAAACTAAGGCAGAGTTAGAAGACTCCCTCACAGGGCTATTTTATGGCATGATTTATGGACTCAGGATAGGGTAAGCCCTACTGAGTGTACATTCAAACATAGTAACAATAATTCAAAAGAGTGTACTCACTGATGATCATTCCAGACTGTGTATATACATTTAAAAAATAAAAGCAATACATAAATGTCAGCAGTTATCTAATGGATCACTTTAATTACTATCTCTTATGTTTAGAATTTATTTATTGTGTACCTGAGAACCAGAAGGTCATTTATCAGCAGGCTGCTTCAACAGTTCCCACATTAATATATAATATTTAATTAACAAGGATTGTAGATAGAAAGTTTATTCTATTTGCCACTTAAGCAATCTTCCTTTAAATAGATATTTAATCAAATAATCCCACTAGTAGCTTAGAACAGGTGCCTAAAAGGGGACAACCATAGTTTTGATACCTGAATAGACTAATTTTCATCCTATACTGTATATTCTTACTAAGTATGCTTTTAGCTTAGTCTTTTAAAAGTTGTATTTATAAGGCATTATTGGTGACTTATCATAAACTGCTAGTCATCATCATTGAACATAAAGTTCACTATAAGCTTTGACTAAAAATACAACCATCAGAGAATTTTCATAAATGAAAGCACATTCTTAATATTTTTACTACATTAAACAGAGACTACTAAAGCAAAAACTATCGAAAAAATTTCAGTAAGATATATCTAAAGAGTAAGTATTATATAAACCAGTTAATGCATTTTCAAGAGATTGTAGATTCTGATATTTTCCTTCCACTAAAAATGAAAAAAAAGAAATTTCTACTTTTAATGTACACTTTTTTATTTGGCTACAAAGATAACATATTTAATTCTCATTAGGGCACGCTTGACATTTACTTTGACTCAACTTCGAAGGATTAGTTGACATTCTGAAAACTGCTGAATGGTACCTACTATGTGATGTTCAGTCACTTCAGTTCAGTTCAGTCACTCAGTCATGTCCGACTCTCTGTGACCCCATGAGTCACAGCACGCCAGGCGTCCCTGTCTATCACCAACTCCCAGAGTTCACTCAAACTCATGTCCATCGAGTCGGTGATGCCATCCAGCCATCTCATTCTCTGTCATCCCCTTCTCCTCCCGCCCCCAACCTTTCCCAGCAGAAGAGTCTTTTCCAGTGAGTCAACTCGTTGCATGAGGTGGCCAAAGTATTGGAGTTTCAGCTTTCGCATCAGTCCTTCCAATGAACACCCAGGATTGATCTCCTTCAGAATGGACTGGTTGGATCTCCTTGCAGTCCAAGGGACTCTCAAGAGTCTTCTCCAAAACCAAAGTTCAAAAGCATCAATTCTTTGCTGATCAGCTTTCTTCACTTCCAACTCTCACATCCATACATGACCATGGGAAAAACCATTGCCTTGACTAGACGGACCTTTGTTGGCAAAGTAATGTCTCTGCTTTTTAATATACTATCTAGGTTGGTCATAACTTTCCTTCCAAGGAGTAAGCGTCTTTTAATTTCCTGGCTGCAATCAGCATCCGCAGTGATTTTGGAGCCCCCCCCAAAAAAGTCTGACACTGTTTCCACTGTTTTTCCATCTATTTCCCATGAAGTGATGGGACCAGATGCCATGATCTTTGTTTTCTGAATGTTGAGCTTCAAGCCAACCTTTTCACTCTCCTCTTTCACTTTCATCAAGAGGCCTTTGAGTTCCTCTTCACTTTCTGCCATAAGGGTGGTGTCATCTGCATATCTGAGGTTATTGATATTTCTCCTGGCAATTTTGATTCCAGCTTGTGCTTCTTCCAGCCCAACATTTCTCATGATGTACTCTTCATATAAGTTAAATAAGCAGGGTGACAATATACAGCCTTGACGTACCCCTTTTCCTATTTGGAACCAGTCTGTTGTTCCATGTCCAGTTCTAACTGTTGTTTCCTGACCTGCATACAGGTTTCTCAAGAGGCAGGTCAGGTGGTCTGGTATTCCCATCTCTTTCAGAATATTCCACAGTTTATTGTGATCCACACAGTCAAAGGCTTTGGCATAGTCAATGAAGCAGTCACTTAGTTGTGTCCAAATCTTTGCAACCCCATGTACTGCAGCACACCAGGCTTCCCTGGCCTTCACTATCTCCCCGAGTTTGCTCATACTCATGCCCACTGAGTTGATGATGCTATCTAACCATCTCACCTTCTGTTGCTTCCTTCTCCTCATACAATATGAGTATAATATTTACTGTATATTTATAATAATGACAGGTTGTTTTTGATTAATAGGTGTTAAAACTACATTACAGTGTATCATTTCTTCTGAATAGAAAGAAACTCACTTTTGCCATATGATTTTCCCTCAAACAAATCATAGGGCTACAAAGAAACAGTTGTGAAAACCAGAATGTTAGCAGTTGCATCTCTTTTAAAAGGAGGAGGTGAGATAAAATAAGGAAGGAGTTTGCTGAAAAAGAGTGAGCATAAAAATAGTAGCTACTTGCTTATTCATAGGAAGATAAATAATGTTCTGGGACACTAAGTGAAAAATCACAAAGAACAAGCTTGAATAAGGAATATCTTGACCATCTATTTGGTCGGCAGAGTTGTATATGATTCAAAGGCTTTTATACCTAAAATTGAATAAAATTCATGGTCTCTATTTAGCAGTATTAGTACACTACATGCAAATACACAGCTAAACATAAAACACCATCTAGTGTTTCATTTAGGCAAAGAGGAACATGTGATGATTATCTGCCTTTTTCTGGATTGTTGATAGGAATTTGAATAGACTACAAGCAAAACAGAGTAGTCAGACATTTGAGTAGAAACTGGATTCATTCCTCTTGTTTGCCTAACAAATTGTTTTGAGGCGTGCATGGATTTGTACATGTTCTCACTTCTAAGAACTTTATAGTAGGTACTAGGGTGACTCCGGAGAAGGCAATGGCAAGCCACTCCAGTACTATTGCCTAGAAAATCCCATGGATGGAGGAGCCTGGTAGGCTGCAGTCCGTGGGGTCGCTAAGGGTCGGACACGACTGAGCGACTTCACTTTCACTTTTCACTTTCACACATTGGAGAAGGAAATGGCAACCCACTCCAGTGTTCTTGCCTGGAGAATCCCAGGGACGGGGGAGCCTGGTGGGCTTCCGTCTATGGGGTCACACAGAGTCGGACACGACTGAAGTGACTTAGCAGCAGCAGCAGGGTGACTCAGATAGTAAAGAATCTGCGTGCTATGCACGAGACCCGGGTTTGATCCCCAGGTCAAGAAGAGTCCCTGGAGAAGGACATGGCAACTTGCTTCAGTGTCCTTGCCTGGAGAATTCCAAGGACAGAGGAGCCTGGTAGGCTACAGTGCATAGGGTTGCAAATAGTCAGACATAGCTGAGTGACTGACACTTTAAGTTTCAGTTTTTCCTATGTAAAAGATACTATTCTAGGAGCCACGGATATAAAGAGTCTGGTGTGGTCAAAAAAGCCCTTGGAGTAGCACAAACGCAAGTTTGAAAAACTTTCATTGAAAAACATTAATTGACCAAAATAACTCAAGAGATCAAAAAGAATTTAATGAAGAAATCTTGAAGTATAGATAGCTTCATTGGTAAATTCAGTCAAACATTTCGGCAGAAATTATACCATTCTGATACTTATTCTTTAAGGAATTAAACATGAAGTTCATGCTAGCCACTTAATTTTAGGCTAGTATAACCCTGATACCACAAATCTCACAGACACTGAAAGAAAAATATAAACAAATATTCTTCATAATATAAGTAAAATATCTTCAACAAAATAACAGCAATCTAGTAATACATAAAAACACTAATCCATGATCACCAAATAAGGTTGATCCTATGAACGAAAGTTTAGTTCAATATTTGAAAATAATCAATGCAATGCAACACAGTAATGGAATAAGAGATAAGTAATACTGAACTGAATACCAATTTGTAATTAAAGAGAGTCCTCAGTAAATTGAGAATGAAAGGAAATGTTGTCAGCTAGTAAAGGATATCTATAAATAAAACCATATAGTTAATGACTGAATGATTCTCCCCTAAGATTGGGGACAAGCAAAAATTTACACTTTTACTAAGTTAATCACCATGTTCTGCAGATCCCAGCTCATGAAATATAACAAAACAAAAATGACAAATATTAAAAGAAAAAAGCCTGCTCAGCTGTATTTTTATGAGCTCAACATATTTGTCTTCATAAAACAATTCCAACAAATCATTCAAAGATATTTTTGAACTATAAATTTAATATGTGAATTTAACAAGATGAGAAGATGCAAGGCTAAAATGGAAAGGATTTTTTTTCTCTTTTAATTACAATGCCTATTAGATATAGAGTTTTCTTATGGTGCTTTTAAAAGACAAGCAGTCTATTTTATTCATGTGCTTCCTACCCTGAGTACACGAGACATGTATCTGTGGTTCCTTTTGACTGAAGGGTCTTCAGTTTATTAATATGCATGCATTCCTCTCTCACAAGATAAGTACTTTTTCTTGTTTTCAGCTGACCTGTTTACCCTCTGACTATATATATATATGTATATTTTAGATTACATTGGTATTTTAAAATATTTTACTATAGTATAAGGCACATACAGTAGGGTTTATATGTCATATGTGCTTGAGGAATTTTCACAATATGTGTGAACAAATAAGTTCTCATCAAGATATTGAGCTTTACCTGCTTCCAAAAGCCACATATTTGGTTCCTATGCAGTGACAGCAACTGTCTCCATTTGTTTCCTAATTTGCAATAATTTGTTATTTTTGCCTGTTTTTTTAATTTACTTATTTTTAATTGAAGGATAACTTCTTTCCAATATTACACTGATTTTTGCCATACATCAACATGAATCAGTCATATGTACACATATGTCCCCTTCCCTCCTGAACCTCCCTCCCACCTTTCACCCTTTTTCACCCCTCTAGGTTGCGACAGGGAGAAGGAAATGGCAACCCACTCCAGTGTTCTTGCCTGGAGAATCCCAGGGACAGGGGAGCCTGGTGGGCTTCCGTTTATGGGGTCACACAGAGTCGGACATGACTGAAGTGACTTAGCAGCAGCAGCAGGTTGCCACAGAGGCCTGGTTTGAGTTCCTTGATTCATACATCAAACTTCCATTGGCTATTTATTTCATGTATCGTAGTGTATGTTTCCAACCCAGTGTTTCCTGCATTGCAGGCATACTCTTTATTACCGAGCCACAGGGGTAGCACACAAATACACTATCCTTGTTTACCAATTCTACTATTAATGGACATTTGCTTTATTTTTCCCTAATTTGGGCCTAGTATGAATAAATCCTCACAGTCGCTCCAGCACTGCACAGCTGCCGCTCTATAAAGAAAGCTGAGCACCGAATTGATGCTTTTGAATTGTGGTGTTGGAGAAGACTCTTGAGAGTCCCTTGGACTGCAAGGAGATCCAACCAGTCCATCCTAAAGGAAATCAGTCCTGAATATTCATTGGAAGGACTGATGCTGAAGCTGAAACTCCAATACTTTGGCCACTTGATGGGAAGTGCTGACTCATTTGAAAAGATCCTGATTCTGGGAAAGATTGAAGGCAGGAGGAGAAGGGGATGACAGAGGATGAGATGGTTGGATGACATCACTGACTCAATGGACATGAATTTGAGTAAACTCTGGGAGTTGGTGATGGACAGGGAGGCCTGGCATGCTGCAGTCCATAGGGTCACAAAGAGTGGACCCGACTGAGTGACTGAACTGAATAAATAAATCCTCTATGGGCATTTTTATTCATGTCTTTGGTGACTATACATTTATTTATCTGGTTATATAACTAGTTATGAATTGCTGGACCTGGACAAATCCATATATTCAGCTTCAGTAGATACTGAATGTGGTAATAATAATAATCTTGCAGCCTGTTTAAAAGAATTTCAGTTACTCCAGATCCAGGCCAGCCTTTGGTGGCTTCCATCTGTTTTATTTTAACCATTCTTGGCCAATATATTTTTAATGCTTTGATTTCTGTGTATTTAGAATCATAGTATTTAACAAGGGTATTAACTAACATGTACTTCCTCTTGGGTCCATTTCTGTGTTAGTCTGCTGGGGCTGCCATTATAAAATACAACAGACAATGGCTTAAGTAACAGAAATTTACATTTTTACAGTTCTGGAAGCTGGAAGTCTAAGATGAAGGTGACATCAAGGTTGATTTCTGGTCTGGCATATCTTTCTTTTCCTTTTCTCTTTCTCTTCCTTTTCTCTAAAGTTACATGACTTCTTTTCTGTGTGTGTGCACACAATGTCTTGTGTCTATCCCTCTTCTTATAAAGACACCAATTCTCTTGGGCTAGGGCCCAATCCTTAGGACCTCATTTAACCTTAATATTCCCCCTGAAGGTCCAATCTCTAAATATAATCGCTTAGTTCTTCAACACTTGAACTTTGGGGAGGAGGACACAATTCAGTTCATAAAAATTTCCCTTCTTGCTGATGTATATCTCCCAAGAGATATTTCAGCAAATAAGTTCAATGCTAAAATTTTATTTTACTCTTAAGCTTATATGAAATTTTACCTTGATGAATAATTCTAAATGTTAGTAGACGTCACAATTTTATTACAGCCTTACCCTTGTTAACATTGTTCTATTCAATAATGTGTTCCATGGGCCGAAGAGTGCCCAGTTCAGCTCAGTTCAGTTCAGTCACTCAGTCGTGTCCGAATATTTGCAACCCCATGAATCACAGCACGCCAGGCCTCCCTGTAAATCACCAAATCCCGGAGTTCACTCAAACTCATGTCCATCGAGTCGGTGATGCCATCCAGCCATCTCATTCTGTGTCGTCCCCTTCTCCTCCTGCCCCCAATCCCTCCCAGCATCAGAGTCTTTTCCAGTGAGTCAGCTCGTCGCATGAGGTGGCCAAAGTATTGGAGCTTCAGCTTTAGCATCAGTCCTTCCAATGAACATCCAGGATTGATCTCCTTTAGAATGGACTGGTTGGATCTCCTTGCAGTCCAAGGGACTCTCAAGAGTCTTCTCCAACACCACAGTTCAAAAGCATCAATTCTTCGGCGATCAGCTTTCTTCACAGTCCAACTCTCACATCCATACATGACCACGGGAAAAACCATAGCCATGACTATGCACCTTGGTTGGCAAAGTAATGTCTCTGCTTTTTAATATACTATCTAGGTTGGTCATACCTTTCCTTCCAAGGAGTAAGGGTCTTTTAATTTCATGGCTGCAATCAGCATCCACAGTGATTTTGAAGCCCAAAAAAATAAAGTCTGACACTGTTTCCACTGTTTCCCCATCTATTTCCCATGAAGTGATGGGACCAGATGCCATGATCTTAGTTTTCTGAACGTTGAGCTTCAAGTCAACCTTTTCACTCTCCTCTTTCACTTCATCAAGAGGCTTTTGAGCTCCTCTTCACTTTCTGCCATAAGGGTGGTGTCATCTGCATATCTGAGGTTATTGATATTTCTCCCAGCAATCTTGATTCCAGCTCGTGCTTCTTCCAGACCCATGTTCCTCATGACGTACTCTGCATATAAGTTAAATAAGCAGGGTGACAATATACAACCTTGACGGACTCCTTTTACTATTTGGAACCAGTCTGTTGTTCCATGTCCAGTTCTGACTGTTGCTTCCTGACTTGCATACAGGTTTCTCAAGAGGCAGGTCAGGTGGTCTGGTATTCCCATTTCTTTCAGAATTTTCCACAGTTTATTGTGATCCACACAGTCAAAGGCTTTGGCATAGTCAATGAAGCAAAAATAGATGTTTTTCTGGAACCCTCTTGCTTTCTCCATGATCCAGCGGATGTTGGCAATTTGATCCCTGGTTCCTCTGCCTTTTCTAAAACCTGCTTGAACATCTGGGATTTCACGGTTCACATATTGCTGAAGCCTGAGTGCCCAACTCACCATACTTTCAAAAAGGTTTTTTTTTTTTTTTTTTTGGCATTCTTGTCTTTCTTTTTTAATTTTTAATGTTTTTTCATTTAGAAAACCTTTACAAGATTATACTAGTTTCAGGTGTATAATATAGTGAGTCAAAATTAGGGGAAGGTGAGCTCAGTATTGTGGAGTATGCGGATATGGAGCATATATCCTCCAACAAACATATCAAAGACATATCTACATATGTAACAATTCCCATGGAAAGCTAACTGGAAACTGGAAAAAGGATAAGACAGATAAACACATAATCAGGTAGGAAGGGAAGAAACGTGGTTGAGTCAGAATCTGTGTCCCTGGGAGGGGACTCAGAGGAAAAGGAAGATTGCAAGATGACATTAGCCCTGGGGAATGAGCATTTCATGTCATAGTTAGGTGCCCTAATTCTGGGGTTCTTCATAGAGGAGACAAGGCTCCCTGACTGGTTAGAGGATGGGTAGGAAAAACAGAAGTGCTGTGGGAAGCCTGAAGTCCTCACATGAGAGGCATATGAGCTGACTAGCCTCTGAGGCAGGGCAGTGGGAGGTCTGCTCTTGGGGCTGCTGGGTTTCCTTGAGACCACCTCTCTTCATGCCACAGGTCAAGAAGAAGCTATTATACTTGTTAATATATATGCATCCAATATAAGGGCACCTAAATAAATTAAGCATACTAACAGACATAATGGAGAAGGCAATGGCACCCCACTCCAGTATTCTTGCCTGGAGAATCTCATGGACAGAGGAGCCTGGTGGGCTGCAGTCTATGGGGTTGCGAAGAGTTGGGAATGACTGAGAGACTTCAGTTTCACTTTTCACTTTCATGCATTGGAGAAGGAAATGGCAACCCACTCCAGTGTTCTTGCCTGGAGAATCCCAGGGATGGGGGAGCCTGGTGGGCTGCTGTCCATGGGGTTACACAGAGTCGGACCCAACTGAAGCGACTTAGCAGCAGCAGCAGCAGCAGCAGCAACAGACATTAAGGGAAAATTTGACAATAATAGCAGGTGACTTTAATACCCCACTTACATTCAATAGACAATCATCCAGATAGAAAATTTAAAAGAAAACAGAAGTCTTAAATGACACAATAAATAATATAGAGATTAAAGAACAACAAACAAGATCAATGAAACCAGAAGCTATTTTTTGAAAATATAAACAAAACTGATCAATTTTAGCCAGGCTAATGAGGAAATAAAGGAAGAGAACTCAAATAAATGAAATAAATTAAAGAGAAGAAATAGCAACTGATACCACAGAGATTAAAAAAATGACATAAAAGAATACTACAGTTATATGACAACCTAGGAGAAATAGACAAATTTCTGGAAACATAAAACTTGCTAAAACTAAATCAATAAGAAACAGACAATTTGACCAATCACTAGCAAAGAAACTGAATTTGTAATAAAAAAAAAAAACAGCAAGCAAAATCCAGAACTGGATGTCTTCACAGAAAATACCGAATACATAGAGAATACTTGCACTTCTCAAAATATTCCGAAATAATTGAAGGGAAGGAACACATCCAAATTAATCCTAGGAGGCCAAAATTACTCTGATACTAATACCAAAGAAACTACCAAATAAAATAACTTTGATGAATATAGATGCAAAAATCCTCAACAAAACATTAGCAACCTGTATCCAACAACACATAGAAAGTATCGTATATCATGATCAAGTTGGATTTATCCCAGGGTCACAAGGAAGTTTCAATATATATATAAATCAATCCCAGGGTCACAAGATGTTTCAATATATATAAATCAATATGACACGCAGCAAAAGAAAAGACAAAACCACATGATCATCTCAATAGATGAAGAAAAAACATTTGATAAAATTCAACATCCATTCATGATAATATATCTTGCCAAAGGGGGTATAGAGGGAACCTATATCAACATAATAAAAGCCATTTATGACAAACCCACAGCCAACATAATACTAAGTGGTGAAAAGCTGAAAGCCTTCTGGCTAAATCCTGAAGCAAGACAAGGATACTCATTTTCATCACTTCTAGTCAACATAGTATTAGAAGTTCTAGCCACAACAATCAGACAAGATAAAGGAATAAAATGTATACAAATCAGAAGGGAAGAGGTAAAATTATCATTATAGGCCGATGACATGATACTTTATAATGAAAACCCTAAATTCTCTATATAGAAACTATTAGAACTGATAAATGAATTCAGAAAAGTTTATAGGATGCAAGATTAATTTATATAAAAAAAGAAATCTGATGCTCTTTTATACACTTACAAATGTCCCTTTTCTATCAAAAACTAAAAACAAACAAACAAAAATGCCATTTAAAATCACATCTAAAAGAATAAAATACCTAAGAATAAACTTAAGGAAATAAAATACTTATACCTTGAAAGCTATACAATATTGATAAAGGAAAGTGAAGATAATAAAAAGAAACAGATTTATCAAGCTTTTAGACTGGAAATATTAACATTGGTAAAATGTTCATGCTACCCAAAGCAATCTATAGATTTTATGAAATTCCTAGACAATACATACCCAAGACATTTTTCATAGAAGTAGAACAAATAAATAATCCTAAAATTTACATGGAACCACAAAAGACCCTAAATTGGAAAAGGAATTTGAGGGGAAAAAAAAGAAATATCACTCCATAAACCGAATGAAATTCTGCCATTTCCAGCAACATAGATGGACCTAGAGAATGTTATGTTTCGTGAAATAAACCAAACAGAAAAAAGACAAATAGTGCATGATATCTCTTATACATGGAATTAGAAAAATAATACAAATATGTGTATAAAGCAAAACTGAGACAGAAACAAACTAGTGATTGCTAGAGGGAAGAGGGAAGGTGGAGGGGCAAATTAGGGGTATGGGATTAAGAAAGACAAATTACTGTGTAAGAAATATATAAACAAGGCTATGTCGCAAATCTTAGGGAATTATAGCCATTGTCATATAATAACTTTTAATGGAGGATAATCTATAAAAATAATGAATATCTATGCTATATACATGAAACTAATAATTTACTATACTTTAATAAAAAAGCAATTCAATAAGTATTTTTAAATTAATAAATAATTAACATAGACCTATTTGCTAACTCATCTTTCAGTGCACACTAGAAGGAAAACAAGCACAGATAGGAAAGGGTAGTTTGTATTTATCAAGGTGAATTTAGGAAACAGAGGATCATGCCTCATGGTAAAAAAAAAAAATCCTTGTATGGCAATCTGAGACTAATAACTTCGTTTTTGCCCAGTTTTTGCCTTTGTATTCACTGATAAATTATTTGCTGATAAAATGTAGACTACTAGCCATAACCTGTCCCACCTTTATGATTCATTACGGTTTTTCACTTTATCTGCAACATTCACTTCCACCCTTAGACACACTCACACAGACATACAGGGAACCAACAACATTCTTTTTCCTCAAATAATTATCTTAGCTTTTTATGACTGGGGAAATAACCCAAAGTCCTTGCTAATTTGCCATTTTCCATAACAAACCTCCACAGGGCAAAAAAGTGGCGAGACAAAAATGAGACAAAATTTCAGCTGGGAAATAACTGTTAGTGAAGAATTCCAGATCAAAGTAAGCCATTCTCCAGACTGTGGGCAATATGTTGGAAGATATTTAAAAGACTGGAAGTTCAGTAATCATAAAACTCACTGAAAAACACATGGCAAGATAAAATTCAGGAAGAGTAAAACTGAGTACAAAAGAAGTACTAGAAAAAGCCACAGTCAGCAAAGAAACAAGCATATTTTGGCAAATCGATTTGCCATTTTCATAATTCTAAATTTGAGGATGTATTAAAAATAAGCTTAGTCTAATATACTAGACAAAAATAGCAAGATGAAAGAGTAGGCAGTTTATAAAGTGTTCTAATTTATGAGAAGGATAAGGATACTAATTAAGCTTAGATTTTAATGAAAAATGTATTAAAATGTAAGAGAAACTGTTACAATAAAATAAAAAATATATAATATATATAAAGATGTAAAAATATACTTTACTTATAATATATATGATATATATAATATATTATTATAATAATGTAAATATTATAATATTATCAAGATTATGGAATATATTAATATTAACATTATTGATATCATTAATATTATTATAATATAATTAATAATTGTTTAATACAATATATATTATTTATATATAAATAGCATGCTTTAAAAATATATATATATGTATAATATGTATATTTAAACACAAGAGAAGACTCTACACATGGATATCACCAGATAGTTAGCACCAAAATCAGATTGACTATATTCTTTGCAGCCAAAGATAGAGAAGCTCTATACAGTTAGTAAAAACAAGACCGGGAGCTGACTGTGGTTCACATCATGAAATACTTATTGCCAAATTCAGACTTAAATTGAAGAAAGTAGGGAAAACCACTAGACCATTCAGATATGACCTAAATTAAATCCCTTATGATTATATACAGTGGAAGTAAGAAATAGATTTAAGGGACTAGATCTGATAGAGTGCCTGATGAACTATGGACAGAGGTTCGTGACATTTTACAGGAGACAAAGATCAAGATTATCCCCATGGAAAAGAAATGCAAAAAAGTAAAATGGCTGTCTGAGGAGGCCTTACAAATAGCTGTAAAAAGAAGAGAAGTGAAAAGCAAAGGAGAAAAGGAAAGATATACCCATTTGAATGCAGAGTACCAAAGAATAGCAAGGAGAGATAAGAAAACCTTCCTCAGTGATCAATGCAAAGAAATAGAGGAAAGCAACAGAATAGGAAAGACTACAGATCTCTTCAAGGAAATTAGAAATACCAAGAGAACATTTCATGCAAAGATGGGCTCGATAAAGGACAGATATGGTATGGACCTAACAGAAGCAGAAGATATTAAGAAGAGGTGCAAGAATACACAGAACTGTACAAAAAAGATCTTCATGACCAAGATAATCATGATGGCGTGATCACTGACCTAGAGCCAGACATCTTGGAATGTGAAGTCAAGTGGCCTTAGAAAGCATCACTACGAAAAAAGTTAGTGGAGGTGATGGAATTCTGGTTGAGCTATTTCAAATCTTGAAAGATGATGCTGTGAAAGTGCTGCACTCAATATGCCAGCAAATTTGGAAAACTCAGCAGTGGCCACAGGACTGGAAAAGGTCAGTCTTCATTCCAATCCCAAAGAAAGGCAATGCGAAAGAATGCTCAAACTACCACACAATTGCACTCATCTCACATGCTAGTAAAGTCATGCTCAAAATTCTCCAAGCCAGTCTTCAGCAATTTGTGAAACTTGAAATTCCAGATGTTCAAGCAGGTTTTAGGAAAGGCAGAGGAACCAGAGATCAAATTGTCAACATCGGCTGGATCATTGAAAAAGCAAGAGAGTTCCAGAAAAACATCTATTTCTGCTTTATTGACTATGCCAAAGCCTTTGACTGTGTGGATCACAACAAACTGGAAAATTCTGAAAGAGAAGAGAATACCAGACCACCTGACCTGCCTCTTGAGAAACCTAAATGCAGGTCAGGAAGCAACAATTAGAACTGGACATGGAACGACAGACTGGTTCCAAATAGGAAAAAGATAACGTCAAGGCTGTATATTGTCACCCTGCTTATTTAACTTATACACAGAGTACATCATGAGGAACACTGGGCTGGAAGAAGCACAAGCTGGAATCAAGATTGCTCGGAGAAATATCAATAACCTCAGATATGCAGATGACACCACCCTTATGGCAGAAAGTGAAGAGGAACTAAAAAGCCTCTTGATGAAAGTGAAAGAGAAGAGTGAAAAAGTTGACTTAAAGCTCAACATTCAGAAAACAAAGATCATGGCATCTGGTCCCATCACTTCATGGGAAATAGATATGGAAACAGTGTCAAATTTCATTTTTTTGGGCTGCAAAATCACTGCAGATGCTGATTGCAGCCATGAAATTAAATGACGCTTACTCCTTGGAAGGAAAGTTGTGACTATCCTTGATAGCATGGTAAAAAGCAGAGACATTACTTTGCCAACAAAGGTCCGTCTGGTCAAGGCTATGGTTTTTCCTGTGGTTAAGTATGGATGTGAGAGTTAGACTGTGAAGAAGGCTGATCGCCGAAGAATTGATGCTTTTGAACTGTGATGTTGGAGAAGACTCTTGCGAGTCCCTTGGACTGCAAGGAGATCCAACCAGTCCATTCTAAAGGAGATCAATCCTGGATGTTCATTGGAAGGACTGATGCTAAAGCTGAAGCTCCAATACTTTGGCCACCTCATGCGAAGAGTTGACTCATTGGAAAAGACTCTGATGCTGGGACGGATTACTGGCAGGAGGAGAAGGGGATGACAGAGAAATAGATGGCTGGTGGCATCACCAACTAGATGGACATGAGTTTGAGTGAACTCCGGGAGTTGGTGATGGACAGGGAGGCCTAGCATGCTGTGATTCATGGGGTTGCGAAGAGTCAAACACGACTGAGCGACTGAACTGAACTGATGTATAATATAGCATATATGTATAATATATATATATATATACCTTTGGGGAAAGTAATGCTTAAAATTCTCCAGCAGGCTTCAACAGTATATGAACCATGAAATTCCAGATGTTCAAGCTGAATTTAGAAAAGGCAGAGGAACTAAACTGCCAACATCTGTTGGATCATAGAAAAAGCAAGAGGTTTCCAGGAAAACATCTACTCCTGCTTTACTGATTACACCAAGCCTTTGACTGCATAGATCACAACAAACTGTGGAAAATTCTTGAGAGATGGGAATACCAGACCACCCTCCATGCCTCCTGAGAAATCTGTATTCAGGTCAAGAAGCCACAGTTAGAACTGGACATGGAACAATGGAATAATGGACTGATTCCAAACTGGGAAAGGAGTACGTCAAGTTCGTATATTGTCACCCTGCTTATTTAACTTATATGCAGAATACATCATGCGAAATGCTGGGCTGGGTGAAGCACAAGCTGGAATCAAGATTGCCGGGAGAAATATCAATAACCTCAGATATGCAGATGACACCACCCTTATGGCAGAAAGTGAAGAGGAACTAAAAAGCCTCCTGATGAAAGTGAAAGAAGAGAGTGAAAAAACTGACTTAAAACTCAGCATTCATAAAACGAAGATCAAGGCATCCGGTCCCATGACTTCATGGCAAATAGATGGGGAAACAATGGAAACAGTGACAGACTTTCTTTTCTTGTGCTCCAAAGTCACTGCAGAGGGTGACTGAAGTCATGAAATTAAAAGACACTTGTTCCTTGGAAGAAAAGCTATGATCAACCTAGACAGCATATTAAAAACAGAGACATTACTTTGCCGACAAAGGTCCCTTTAGTCAAAACTTTGGTTTTCCAGTAGTCATATATGGATGTGAGAGCTGGACTATAAAGAAAGCTGAGCGTTGAAGAATTGATCCTTTTGAACTTTAGTGTTGAAGACTCTTGAGAATACCTTGGACTGCAAGGAGAGCCAACCAATCTATCCTAAAAGAATCAGTCGTGAATATTCATTGGAAGGACTGACACTGAAGCTGAAACTCCAATACTTTGGCCATTTGATGTGAAGAACTGACTCACTGGCAAAGACCCTGATGCTGAGAATGATTGAAAGCAGGAGAAGAAGGGGATGACAGAGGATGAGATGGTTGGATGGCATCACCGACTCAATGGACATGAATTTTATCAACTCTGGTAGTTGGTGATAGACAGGGAAGCATGGCATGCTACAGTTCATGGGGTCGCGAAGAGTCAGACATGACTGAACAACTGAACTAACTATGTATTATTTTAATCACAATTTCATGAACAAAGAGAGAAAGAAAATGAAAACTAAAAATCCAAAGGAAAAATGGGAGAAAAGATACACTCAAATAAACATCTTAAATTACAAAATAAGATTTCAGAATTAATTGCTCCAATATAGGGAAGCCTGGCATGCTGCAGTTGTTATGATCACAAAGAGTTGAACACAACTTAGCGAATGAACAAGAACAACAATATATTTAGAGAATATTAAACTTACTTAAAGGCCAAGCTTATCCAATTAAATTTCAAAAGTCAAAATAAGAACAGAATGCAGATCATAAAATCAAATAACACCTAAACATGCCAGCTACCTAAGCCCTTCCCCACCTAAGCCCCACTCTTTGCAGCCAAAGTTCTTTTCAACCTTTTTGTTTTATTTCTTTTCTACTTGCCAGTGGAGTTCAGTTTTATCCTTAAGTGATTGTTTCATACATATTCTTCTTTTTTCTGCTATCTTTGTTAGTTTTCTAAATTTATCCTATTATTTTTTATATCTTTGTTATTATTCTGCTCCCTCTTATTTTAAATTTTCTTATTATATGTATATATAAATATATATCTTTTTTTTTTTTTTTTTTGTCCTCTTTCTTGCTATTGGAGTCTGATTTTACCCTTCAGGGGTTGCTTTTTAATCTTTGTTATTGTTCTGATTTTGTTTTCTCTCTCTCTTTTCTTTTCCTTTCTTTTTCCACACCCAGAGCATGTGAAGTCCCAGTTTACAGGCCAGAGATCAAGCATGAGCCCCTGAGGCAGGAGCGTTGAGTTCAAACTGCTGGAGTTACAGAGAATGCCAGGCCCCAAGGAATATAAATTGGAGTGAGATAACCTAGAGGTCTATATTTTAACACCAAGACCCAGCCCTACCTAACTGCCTACAAACTCCACTACTAGAGACCTTAGGCCAAACAGCTAGCAAGCCAGGAACACAGTTCCACCCACTAAAAAAAAAAAGGAATGAAACAATAGAAAAACATGTTACAGATGAAGGAGTAGGGTAGAAAATCAAATAATAAATAAACATTGAGAAAAAAGTTATAGTAGGCAAATACTTAACAAAATAAACAGATAAATGTTGCAAAAATCATTTAGAGGAATCACATAATATCTAATAAGTTAATCCATCAAGAATATGCAATATAAGTATATAAGCATATATGAACCTAGTAGTTACACCCTTGCATATATATTAATGCAGTATTATTAAAAAAAAAAAAAACTTTTAAAAGCTTAAGGAAGAACCTCTTAAATTTTCAAAAATGGGAGATTTTCCTAATTTAACAAAAAATTCTTCCTTGAACATATAAATAGACCCTAAGGTGATCTTCATTATCATATTCCATTTTCTTCAATGCACATATTATTCTAATTTTAGTTATTTGTTTACTTCATTATCATTTGCCCTCCCTGGGCTTAGTCAACTTTGTATTTAATACTGAATTCCTGTGCTGAAACAGTAACCTGGAAATAACACACAATTAAGACAGACTTATTTTTTCCTGAAACTATCACAAATGAGCATTTTCATTAATTAATTGTTCATTAGCACAAAGAAATTTAAAAATTCTAAAGAATTAATATCATAAAGGACATAATCTCTAGACATACTTTCATCAGAAAGCAAACAATTTAAAATTATGGGTGACATAATTATTTGGAATTACTTTACGGACAGATATAATACTATATATTAAAATTGAGAGTTATAGTAAACTCATATTTAGAGAAAATTTCCATTCTAGAGTATATTATTAAAACAAGAAAACATGGTAAAGGTGATTGCTGCTGCTGCTGCTAGGTCACTTTAGTCGTGTCCGACTCTGTGTGACCCCATAGACGGAAGCCCACCAGGCTCCCCTGTCCCTGGGATTCTCCAGGCAAGAACACTGGAGTGGGTTGCCATTTCCTTCTCCAATGTGTGAAAATGAAAAGTGAAAGTGAAGTCGCTCAGTCATGTCCGACTCATAGCGATCCCATGGACTGCAGCCTACCAGGCTCCTCCATCCATGGGATTTTCTAGGCAAGAGTACTGGAGTGGCTTGACATTGCCTTCTCCGTATTAATTTATTTTTTATTGGATAATTGCTTTTCAGAATTTTGCTGTTTTCTGTCAAAATAAAGGTGATTAGTATTTAAAGTGAAAGTCTTGGATGAAAGAAAGTAAAAAGAACAAGTAATGATTTAATAGGAGGGGAAATTTATGGAATAAAAGAATAACCAAAATTAGAATTTAACAAAACATAAGAAAGAACTTTGAGATTTCGCACAATCTGGTGAATTAACCCTCCTGAACAGTGTCACTGAAAACAACTAAAATACATGATGTGTGTGTGCATGTTAGTCACTCAGTTGTGTCTGACTGTGACCCCATGGGTTGCCATTTCTTTCTCCAGGGGATCTTCTCAACCCAGGGATAAAACCCAGCTCTCCTGCATTGCAGGTGGATTCTTTATCATATGAGCCACCAGTGAAACCCAAAATACAGGATAATAAAATATAAAGTATAAAAATATATCACTATTTTATCAACTATATCACTAAACAAATAGGAAGAGCATCCCAAGAAGATGAAAATAGAGTGAAATGGTAACCTACTATAAACTCACATGCCTCAAAGCTGGTGTTAACTCAGAATATGTTTCCTGAATGTGGCTGCATTTCAGCTTCCATGTTTACTATACACAAAAATTTAGTTCAATATTTTCTCTCACTCTAAACAAGGAACTATAAAATTAAAGTAAATAAAATTAAAAACATATCTGAGACAATTCTAGAAATGGAAGACTATAGAGAAAATTTTAAAACTCTAATAAGGAACATAGTAGATAATCTGGATAAAGTAAGAGATATTCTATGCCTTCACATGGGATGGCAGAATATCATGAATATGTCAATTTTCTTCCATTTTATCCATAAATTCTAGGCCATCTTCTTTTAAAGTGCATTGGTATTTGAATAATCCAAGAAAGGTATTCCAAAAAAAAATATGTGGAGAATGAAGGTCCACACAGAACTAAGATTTAAAATGAAGACTAAGGGAAGAAAATTTGGGTTTCTATCAGTCAGTATCAGTTCAGTCGCTCAGTCGTGTCCGACTCTCTGCGACCCCATGAATCACAGCACACCAGGCCTCCCTGAGTTCACCAACTCCCGGAGTTCACTCAAACTCATGTCCACAGAGTCGGTGATGCCATCCAGCCATCTCATTCTCCGTCGTCCCCTTCTCCTCCTGCCCCCAACCTTTCCCAGCATCAGAGTCTTTTCCAGTGTCATGGTTTAAAAAAAAAAGCACCATATATTAATCATGAAAAAGAAAAATATAAGGCCAATTCAATATAATAGTCAACACACAGAATCCCATAAAAATGGAATTTAAGTTGATAAAAGTTACCAACAAATCAATAATAAAGGAAAGAATGTTTATTCGATTGGTTTTTTTGAAACATTGGCTTAGTAGGAGGAAAAATTAATCTGAGTATTTTCCAGTACTCTTGCTTGGAAAATCCCATGGATGGAGGAGCCTGGTGGGCTGCAGTCCGTGTGGTCGCTAAGGGTTGGACACGACTGAGCGACTTCACTTTCACTTTTCACTTTCACACATTGGAGAAGGAGATGGCAACCCACTCCAGTATTCTTGCCTGGAGAATCCCAGGGACGGGGGAGCCTGGTGGGCTTCCGTCTATGGGGTCACACAGAGTCAGACACGACTGAAGTGACTTAGCAGCATCTGCCTAACACCATTTAGTAGCCTGAGTATCAGCCTAGCACCATTTAGAAATGTACTCACACAGACTAAGTACCAAAATTAGAAAGATAAAGAGAGGAACTTAGAAGAAAAAGAACATGTTAATGACCCAGAGGCAAAAAGTGACATAGAAATATTTTTGAATAACGAACACACATCAGGGTTATAACTTCCCTGGATGAATACAGAACACAAACAATAAAGAAAGAATATTTGAGTATCTCAGATTATAGAAACATTAGAGAATTAGATCAATATATTGCTCACATTTATCTAAAATGAAATTGAAGGCTAAGAAATCAGGATGCTAGGTGTGGCAAGAGAAGACAGTATATATAGGAAAATGAATACATACTTTGGATCCAAGCTATGTTACCTACTAATTATATAGGCATTAACTGGTCATTTGCTTCTTTTCCCACCTACATCAAAGTGATAAAACATGAAAGTCTTGTAAGATAAGAGAAAACATAAGATAAGACAGAGAGTAACTAAGAGTGTTAGCATAGCAACTGGAGTGTTTTTACTTTTCTTGCATACCCATCCCCTGGCATATTATTCAGTAAGGGTTTTAGAAAATAAATGAATAGTTATTAAGAAGAAATTATCAGCTGCCATTATCTAATGATTTTGAAATCCAGATGGAGCTGGCATTTTTCTCCATAGTTGAGAGGAAGAAAGAATCAAGTTATATAGACTATTGCTCTTAAGGAAGAGTTTTCCTGAACATTCTTTGATCATTTGATTAGGCTAAAATGAATCTTATAAAGACATGGATTTAACCAATTCTGAGATATCTAGCAGAGGATATGCATACTTGCGTTTAATAAAAATTATCAAGGTCTTAAATCTAAGCACAAAGTCATCTACTAGTAGTTTAGAAAGTAAACATTCTTAAAATAATCTGTTAATTCCTATGTACTTTTACTGTAAGAAAGTATTGCTTCTCATATCTTTGGCCTTCTGGCCTCAGTTCTAATGGATTAATAAGTCATTTAGTCGACACAAGAGAAGACTCTACACATGGACATCACCAGATGGTCAACACTGAAATCAGATTGATTATATTCTTTGCAGCCAAAGATGGAGAAGCTGTATACAGTTAGCAAAAACAAGACCAGGAGCTGACTGTGGCTCAGATCATGAACTCCTTATTGCTAAATTCAGACTGAAATTGAAGAAAGTAGGGAAAACCACTAGACCATTCAGGTATGACCTAAATCAAATCCCTTATGATTATACAGTGGAAGTGAGGAATAGATTTAAGGGACTAGATCTGATAGATAGAGTGCCTGATGAACTCTGGATGGAGGTTCGTGACATTGTACAGGAGACAGGGACCAAGACGATCCCCATGGAAAAGAAAAGCAAAAAAGGAAAATGGCTGTCTGAGGAGGCCTTACAAAGAGCTGTGAAAAGAAGAGAAGTGAAAAGCAAAGGGGAAAAGGAAAGATAGAAGCATCTGAATGCAGAGTTCCAAAGAATAGCAAGGAGAGATAAGAAAGCCTTCCTCAAAGATCAATGCAAAGAAATAGAGGAAAACAACAGAAAAGGAAAAACAAGAGATCTCTTTAAGAAAATTAGAGATTCCAAGAGAATATTTCATGCAAAGATGGGCTTGATAAAGGACAGAAATGGTATGGACCTAACAGAAGCAGAAGATATTAAGAAGAGGTGGCAAGAATACACAGAAGAACTGTACAAAAGGACAGAAATGGTATGGACCTAACAGAAGCAGAAGATATTAAGAAGAGGTGGCAAGAATACACAGAAGAACTGTACAAAAAAGATCTTCATGACCAAGATAGTCACAATAACGTGATCACTGACCTAGAGCCAGACTTCTTGGAATGTGAAATCAAGTGGGCCTTAGAAAGCATCACTACGAACAAAGCTAGTGGTGGTGATGGAATTCCAGTTGAGCTATTTCAAATCTTGAAAAATGATGCTCTGAAAGTGCTGCACTCAATATGCCAGCAAATTGGGAAAACTCAGCAGTGGCCACAGGACTGGAAAAGGTCAGTCTTCATTCCAATCCCAAAGAAAGGCAATGCCAAAGAATGCTCAAACTACCACACAATTGCACTCATCTCACATGCTAGTAAAGTGATGCTCAAAATTCTCCAAGCCAGGCTTCAGCAATATGTGAACCGTGAACTTCCAGATGTTCAAGCAGGTTTTAGAAAAGGCAGAGGCACCAGGGGTCAAATTGCCAACATCCGCTGGTTCATGGAGAAAGCAAGAGAGTTCCAGAAAAACATCTATTTCTGCTTCATTGACTATGCCAAAGCCTTTGACTGTGTGGATCACAATAAACTGTGGAACATTCTGAAAGAGATGGGAATACCAGACCACCTGACCTGCCTCTTGAGAAACCTGTATGCAGGTCAGGAAGCAACAGTCAGAACTGTACATGGAACAACAGATTGGTTCCAAATAGGAAAAGAGTCCGTCAAGGCTGTATATTGTCACCTTGCTTATTTAACTTATATGCAGAGTACATCATGAGGAACGCTGGGCTGGAAGAAGCACAAGCTGGAATCAAGATTGCTGGGAGAAATATCAATAATCTCAGATATGCAGATGACACCACCCTTATGGCAGAAAGTGAAGAGGAACTAAAAAGCCTCTTGATGAAAGTGAAAGAGGAGAGTGAAAAGGTTGGCTTGAAGCTCAACATTCAGAAAACAAAGATCATGGCATCTGGTCCCATCACTTCATGGGAAATAGATGGAAAAACAGTGGAAACAGTGTCAGACTTTATTTTTTTAGGCTGCAAAATCACTGTGGATGCTGATTGCAGCCATGAAATTAAAAGACTCTTACTCCTTGGAAGGAAAGTTATGACCAACCTTGATAATATATTAAATAGCAGAGACATTACTTTGCCAACCAAGGTCCGTCTAGTCAAGGCTATGGTTTTTCCCATGGTCATGTATGGATGTGAGAGTTGGACTGTGAAGAAAGCTGATCGCCGAAGAATTGATGCTTTTGAACTTTGGTTTTGGAGAAGACTCTTGAGAGTCCCTTGTACTGCAAGGAGATCCAACAAGTCCATTCTAAGGGAGATCAATCCTGGGTGTTCATTGGAAGGACTGATGCTAAAGCTGAAACTGCAATACTTTGGCCACCTCATGCGACGAGTTGACTCACTGGGAAAGACTCCGATGTTGGGAAAGGTTGGGGGCGGGAGCAGAAGGGGACGACCGAGAATGAGATGGCTGGATGGCATCACCGACTCTGTGGACATGAGTTTGAGTGAATTCCGGGAGTTGGTGATGGAAAGGGAGGTCTGGTGTGCTGTGATTCATGGGGTCGCGGAGAGTCCGACACGACTGAGCGACTGAACTGAACTGAACTAGTTGCTATCACGTCCGACTGTTTGAAACCCCACGAACAGCAGCACGTCAGGCTTCCCTGTCCTCACTATCTCCCAGAGTTTGCTCACACTCCTGTCCATTGAGTCAGTAATGCCAGCCAGCCATCTCATCCTCTGTCATCTTCTCCTCTTGCCCTAATCTTTCCCAACATCAGGGTCTTTTCCAGTGAGTCAGCTCAGCTCTTGATATCAGGTGGCCAAAGTATTGGAGCTTCAGCTTCAGCTTCAGCATCAGTCCTTCCAATGAATATTCCTGGTTGGTTTCCTTTAGGAATGACTGGTTCTGATCTCCTTGCTGTCCAAGGGACTCTCAAGAGTCTTCTTCAGTACAACAATTTGAAAGCATCAGTTCTTCGGTGATCGGTCTTCTTTATGGTCCAATTATCTCATTTGTATATGACACCTGGAAAAAACATAGCTTTGACTATAGAAACCTTTGTTGGCAAAATTATCTCTATGCTTTTTAATATGATGTCTAGTTTTGTCATAACTTTTCTTCCAGGAGCAAGCGTCTTTTAATTTCATGGCTGCAGTGACTGTCCTCAGTGATTTTGGAGCCCAGGAAAATAAAATCTGTCACTCTCTCCACTTTCTCCCCATCTATTTGCCATGAAGTGATGGGACCACACGCCATGATCTTCATTTTTTGAATGTTGAGTTTTAAGCCAGTTTTTTCACTCTCCTCTTTCAGTTTCATCAAAAGGTTTTGTAGTTCCTCCTCGCTTTCTGCCATTAGGGTGGTATCATCTGCATTTCTGAGGTTGTTGATATTTCTCCCAGCAATCTTGATTCCAGCTTGTGCTTTATCCAGCCTGGCATTTTGCATGATGTACTCTGCACAGAAGTTAAATAAGAAGGGTGACAATATATAGTCTTGATGTATTCCTTTCCTAATTTTGAACCTGTCACTTTTTTTATGTTTGGTTCTAACTGTTGCTTCTGGACCTGCATACAGGTTTCTCAGGAGACACATAAGGTGATCTGGTATTCCCATCTCTTTAAGAATTTTCAGTTTTTTGTGATTCACACAATAAAGCAGAAGTAGATGTGATTTTCTTTTTGGAATATCTTTGCTTTTTCTATGATCCAGTGTATGTTGGATTAATAAGTACCTACTCTAAATAGACTAAATTTATAGCATATTTGTGATGATTTTACAATTTTGGCACTTATGCCAAAGAGCCCATTTACCCCTAAAAGCAATATATTTCTTGCAGAACATCTATCAGACTCATTTTTATTAAAGTTAGGATATCCTGTACTTGCTAATTTCAGACTACATATTTGTGTTTTGGTATAAACAACTCAAAGGGATTATTAACTTTCTTTTTATATAGTGGGGTATGTTTCAAACTGACAGATAAATTGTGGGATGAAGAGGGAAATATCCAAAGGGAGGGAGGAACTAGCAGAAGGTAAAAATAAGGGGCAGAAGAAATATAATAATTCAAAAAATAACCTGTCCAGGATAGATATCCCTAAATAATACAAACAAATGGTGGTGTGATATTCATAAGTCCAAATGTTTTATGTGTGAAAAGAACAATACTCAAAAGATGCAATTATAGATTTGGAATCAGAACTAAACTTGCAGAAGTTGAAAATCTGCAAGGATGGCTTTTTCACAAGCATTCACTACTCAAGGTTTTCATAAATATTGACTAAACACACACAGGCTACTAGAGCAATAATCACTTTGCCAAGTATGGTAAATGAGTAGGGAAATTTATAATTTCATCGTTGTGCTTATTCTTTGATACTCATTCTTAATGTAACTTCCTCATCCCTGTGATTTTCTGATTCTGCATCAAACATTCAGCCCAAAAAGTTTGTGCAGTTCTTTAGTATGATTCTCATTTCATTTATTTAATTTATCATCATACATTCAGTATTCTGTACTTTTATAGTATTATTTTCAAATGCCTTCATATTTTTTGCTTACATATGTGAGTCATTTCATTTGTGTCTGACTCTTTGTGACCCCATGGATGGTAGCCCGCCAGGCTCCTCTGTCCATGGGATTCTCCAGGCAAGAAAATGAGTGGGTCGCGGTGCCCTCCTGCAAGGCTTCTTCCCAACTCAGGGATCGAACTCATGCCTCCTTCATTCACAGGCGGATCCTTTACCACTAGCACCACCTGGTGGTGGTGGTTTAGTCGCTAAGTCGTGCCCAACTCTTGTGACCCCATGGACTGTAGTTGTCAGGCTCCTCTGTCCATGGGATTCTCCAGGCAAGAGTGCTGAAGTGGGTTGCCATTTCCTTCGCCAGGGAATCCTCCCAACCCAGGAATTGAACCTGGGTCCCCTGCATTGCAGGCAGATTCTTCACCAACAGCTACAAGGGAAGCCCAGTACCACCTGGGAAACCCTCATATCTTAAGCCAGGTTCCAAATTGATTTGCCAGGTAAAATGACTGCCAGGGATTATAACAAGATGTATGGTCCGCCTTTTTAAGTCCTTTGGAGAATACTTCACTCACTAAAAATAAATGATCTTTCTCCATCCTCTGTATCTATTTTTATACCATATTAAGCAAAATTCAAGAGGAAGAAAATATGAACTTTCCTTCAAATAAAGTTTATGTATTTTGCTTGTAATAACATATTTCCTAGAGGCTAAGAAATACACATGAAAAATTATTTTTCCTATTAATAGAAAAAGTAACTATTTAACCAGTGTGTTTCCTTTGTAGTATTTTATAACATTATTACACAAAAGCAAGAAAACATATTCCTGGTTGTAACTGTTGCATAGTTTTGTCTTTTTCATTTGATCACTATCTCACATATTTAACAGCAAAATTTATGTTCAGAAAGCATTAGCAAGTTAGTAAATATATTTTTAATACATATTAAAAGAAATCACCATACAGCCTCTTGAATAGATGCTCTTTATTTTTTGTTACTCAGTAGCTTCTACGAAAATTACAGTAAATGCAGAAGTTATTTCTAATCCTATAGAAGAGCAATATAGTTATTATGGACAGCATTCTAAGAAAACAAATGGTATTTATTAGTCAGTTCCTTACCCTAAACTCGCAGACCCAACTACAGATTATACTACCTGGGGTCTTCAGTATTTTTTCATACTGTTTTCTCCTCCAACTCCCATGTTCTCCAAACTCTCATTGGCTAATACTAAGCATATCTAAAGAAACAGTGAGCAATGTGAAAACATGTACCCAAATTGTTATGATTTTTAGAAATACTAATATTCATGCTAACATCGTGACTGTCTATTTCACATATTGGAAAATATCAGTTCAGTTCAGCTCAGTTGCTCAATTGTTTCTGACTCTTTGCGACCCCATGAACTGTAGCATGCCATGCTTCCCTGTCCATCACCAACTCCCGGAGTTCACTCAAACTCATGTCCGTTGAGTTGGTGACACCATCCAACCATCTCATCCTCTGTCGTCCCCTTCTCCTCCTGCCTTCAATCTTTCCCAGCATCAGGGTCTTTTAAAATGAGTCAGCTCTTCGTATCAGGTGGCCAAAGTATTGGAGTTTCAGCTTCAACATCAGTCCTTTCAATGAATATTCAGGACTAATTTCCTTTAGGATGGACTGGTTCTATCTCCTTGCAGTCCAAGGGACTCTCAAGAGTCTTCTCCAACACCACAGCTGGAAAATATGACCAAATGTAAATGTGTAGTTTTGGTTAATTCTGGGGTGGAAAGTCTGAACAGCTCATTGTATTTGTAGTATCCCAGATTGATCATATGCAACTTCCAATTAACAAAGAGGACCTGTAGGACTGTGAAAATACTCTGGATAATACCAAAATGATAGGTACATGTCATTACATATTTGTCCAAATGCATAAAATGCACAACACCAAGACTGAACCATTAAGTAAACTATGGACTTTGGGTGATTATGTTGTGATCATGCAGTTCATCAACTGTAACGAACTGTAACACCCACTCCAGTGGGTGATGTTGATAATGGGAGAGGACATGCAGGTATATGAGCAGGGGACCATCTTTAACTTCTCAATTTTTCTGTAAACCTTAAATCACGTTAGAAAATAATGTCTTAAAAAATACACTAAAATTATCATGTCATTCCTTTAGAACATGACAGGCACAGTTCTAACCAATCTCATCTCTTAATTACTATCCCCTTTGTTCATTCTACTGCAAACCAGATTAGTCTCTTAACTGTTACTCAAACAGGTCTGCTCCTCAAATTTTGCATTTGCTTTTCCTTTGCTGAAATGCTTTTCTCCCAGATATCCATAAATTTCTGCTCAGATGCCAACTTCACAAGGAGGCTTTCCATCTCTAATACTATACTATGTCCCTCAAAATCCTGTCTTATCCTACTTTCCTACTTTTTCTCCTTAGCTATTATCAATGAATTCAATCATACATATCTGTATATTTTTTTACTTTTTATATAATCCAATAAAACATAATTTGTAAGGATAGAAAATATTTCGTCTGCTTTGTTAACTTCTCTATACTCACCCTTAGAACAGAGCCTTTTAACAACAAATTTATCAATTATTTTATGTATGAAATAAATAATGAGTAAGACGAATTTTCATGGTGGTTGCTAGAGCACTTTTAATACATTTTATATGAGGGCTTTTAATAAAGAAAATATGAATTTGGATAATTCTGAACATGCTTGAAAAAGAGATTTTAGTTTAAAACTATTGCTTTGTTTCTTCTTAAGCATTAATAATAGTCATTTATTTTAACCTTCAATTTCAAGATTTTAAAGAGTGTTAAATGGTAGCATTATTAGAGAGATGATGAACTATATAAGACAAATCACCCATTAAAAACGAATTATTAATATCACAAACAGTATCAGCTATAGTAAAAAAAAATGTCTTGAAGCCAAATTTATGCTGCAACTATTAGCACTATCCCCTTAATAACCTTCACTTAGTTTTTAGAAAGATAAGCAGAACCTAAAGCTCCCTTGAGTCATACAAAATTCCTTAGACTTTTCCCTTATCTCAGTAATTCTTTAGAGTAAAGACTAGTCAGAAAATACTGTTTTTATTCAGAAGGGTTCCTTAATGAACAAAAAATAGTAGACCAGATTCAATACCTTTAGCCTACATCTTGGAATATATGGACCAAAAAATAAAACAAAAAAGAGTTCCCCTGTGCCCATTTAAAAAAATCATTTTCCAGTAAACTAGAACATTGTGTCTTAGGAAACTGAACTAGACCTTTCTCAATTCTCAATTATTAAAAGTGTCTGTGTCTTTCCTGCTAAAAGGAAACAGTTATGTGATTATAGATATCCCTGAGCAATTTATTTTGGCTTCGTCATGAATATCCCAAAAGCCTAGGCTTTGGAGGCCAAAATCAAGATTTAAATTCTAGGTTTGCTAATTTTTGCTCTATGTCTTTAAGGAAATTAGCATATATATTTTTTCCTAAATGAAAATAATTTTAATTTCACAGGTTTGTTGTAAGGACAAGATTAGAGGAATGAAACAGCATAGAAAATAGCAGGAATATTGTAAAATATAATTCCTCTGCCTAAAATTGTTAGCATCAATTTAGCAAAGTGGTTGATGGTCTGATTTCAAGCCCTATATCACTTAACTAAAATTATTACCAATTTAGGTCAGATATATTAGATCAAAATGACTAACATGTTTCAGATCAGATGCTAATTCCAATTGATTGGTTGTGGCTTCCAGGAGTACTATATTGAAAAGCATTCAAGGCTGCATCCAGATTCAGTGGAAAAGAGCTTAGTGATTAAACTAAATCACACTACCACCACCAGAGTGATTTCCTATAAGGGAATATTTGTCATTTCTCTATACAAACCAAGAATAAGTCATAAAATTGTGGATACTACTGGCATAATTTTGGTTCCCCAAAATCTATTTTAGCTAGGGTTATTAAATATTTTAGGCATAAAGGATAAGATATATATTTCAGGCAAATTATAAAAGCAAGGATTTAGTGTACAAATTGGATTCCTTGCAAGCACAAAGACTTTGTTTTGAACTTTCTGTCTTGTATCTTAATTCTACACAGCTTTCTACATGTGTAGACTGAGTGACTTCACTTTCACTTTTCACTTTCACACATTGGAGAAGGAAATGGCAACCCACTCCAGTGTCTTGCCTGGAGAATCCCAGGGACGGCGGAGCCTGGTGGGCTGCTGTCTATGGGGTAGCACAGAGTCGGACATGACTGAAGCGACGCAGCAGAAGCAGACAGAATTTTATATTATTAATACATTATAGAAATTCTAGAAACAAGAGATTAGAATAACAGAGGAAAGAAACACGCATTTGTATTGTATATGATGAACTTTAAATAAGTTAGGTTAAGTTAAACTTAAGTTTAAAGGTAAATTTAAATGGATACTGACCAATTAAAATAAATAAACTTATATTAAAAAAATAAATGGATACTGAGAGCAAATGCATCTCCCATTGACAAAGACATTTGGAATATTAAAATATATGAATATGGCTACCACCAACAAGAACAGCAACAAAAAAAGAGAGCCTTAGATGTAATAAATGACAAAGATAAAGTCTGAGAAGAGGGATTTAAATCTTTAGTGATATCTCCAAGGGAATCAGACCACAGAGATTGGTGGTGAGAGTTTAAATGTCGATGCAAAAGCAGAGAGAGAGGTACAATAAAGATCCCTGCACAAACTAGAGTACTATCAGAGGGCCCTCTTCCCGCTGAAAGAGAAAGGAGAACAATCCACCCTTCATTCTGGGTAATCGATAAGGAAAATATGTGAAGAGAAGAAAGTAATAAAATACAGATAAACAAATAATAACTAAACAGCAAAAGTTATTTTAGATACATGACCCCATTAAAATTAAAATTTAAATAAATATTTAAAAAATGGGCATTATCCAAAGGAATAATTGATAGGATTACTGAAAAATCTGAGCAAACAACCAAGGAATCAGGAGGAGTAAAAGATATGTAAAATACTAAATATCCATTAAGACTCATCCAGAAAGAAAAAACAAAAAAAAAAGAAGGATGGAAATAACATGAGAAGGATAGAAACTAATTGTACTTTTGGCATTATAGAATGGAGAAAAAGGAAGAAAAGTTCTATTTGAAAAAAAGATTACTGTAAATTTTTTTAGATTTAAAACACAAATCCTGAGTCCTCAAATAAAGGCAATAGAAAAGTTCCTGTACAAGAGAAAAATCTGGGCCAAGATACACAATTCTGAAACTAGAGATTATAAAATGTGCAGAAAAGTCTCAAAAGATAGAGAGGAAAAAAACATAACTTGAATAAAAACTAGTCTGAAAACAAACCATTTCTCAACAATAATGAACGCTTATAGACAACAGATTAATATTACAGAAGCTCTAATGGGATGTATCTGTTTACCCAGGAATAACTCTGGGTTAACTAAGCAATCATTCTAAATTTATTGCAAAATATAAATACTATGAAACAAAACATTAAAAAAAAGGCAAAAATGACTTTCTACCCAAATATCTTCACTAAAAGTTACCCTCTACCAAGAAACAAACCTTAGTAAGAAGGAAGGAGTGAGATAGCAGGATAAATAAGAATGACTATAAGAATCTGTCAAATTGTTTGTAAACAAAACAATTGGTTACATGGTGATGTTTAAAAAGAAGTTTTAAATATTTGGTAAATTCTGAGTTTAAAAATTATAAAAGCAGTCTATACATACTGATTTACTTTAGACAAAGTTAAACCAGGTATCCATCTAAAATTTCTAAAATAATAGAAATAGAATATATAATCTCCAAAGAAGCGAATGTATTTAAAAAAGGGGGGGGGAGGGTAAAATAATAAATGCAATAAATGATTTAAAGGAAGCTGCAAAGAAAGTACATGGTCAACAAAAAATGCCAGATAAAATAATAAATATACAGCAATGTTTATAAAGATCCTCAAAACATGTTAAACAGACTAAACTTCCCTGAAAATAGTTTTCGGTTGGGTTAAAAATATGTTTATAGGTACTCTTTGAAAAAGATAAACCTTTTGATAATTTATGTTTTCCACAATATTTTTCTTCAGTGTAATTAAAATAATTGCATTGAATAACATAGAAAGTTGAAAAAGATAGAAAATGACATGACAAGAAAATGACCATGAAATAAAAGTAGAATAATATTAACATCAGAGATGTATATTTTACAACAAAAATCAAAATTTAAAAAAAACTCTTACTGCTGAAGTAAAAATTTAAGAAACCATAATAATCATTACTCTATATATCAATAAATGAATAGAAATATAAAATTGATAGAAATAGATGCATTCAAAATCATGTGGTCAATTTTAACTCAGTTTTATAAGGAAATAGATAACAAATTTGAGTAAGGAAAATGTATGCTAACAACACAGTTAATACACATACTTAGTACTCTGTATTGCAATAGTAGATGGATTTTCTTTTTCCTGAAGTATGTATGACATATCTTAGATCATGTAATATTAAAATTTTGGGGGGTATATATTTGCCTTGTGGCCTCATCTACTAGGCCACAAGGCAAATATCTACCTACCCTGCCCCCAATTTAATATTTCATTAAATATATCTTATGGTTAAAACATGACAAAATAAGGAATCAATTACAGAATGACAGACAAGAAATTTCTACTTTTTGAATATTAAAATAGGACAAAAAATTAATAAAACATAAAAAACTTCTTCACAATTTCAAAGAAGAAATTATTATGGTAATATTTAGAATTAAATGGCAATAGAACTGATGCTTTTGAACTGTGGTGGGTGCTGGAGAAGACACTTGAGAGTCCCTTGGACTGCAAGGAGATCCAACCAGTCCATTCTAAAGGAGATCAATCCTGGGTGTTTATTGGAAGGACTGATGCTAAAGCTGAAACTCCAATACTTTGGCCACCTCATGCAACGAGTTGACTCACTGGAAAAGACTCTGAAGCTAGGAGGGATTGGGGGTGGGAGGAGACAGGGACGACAGAGAATGAGATGGCTAGATGGCATCACCGACTCGATGGACGTGAGTTTGAGTGAACTCCGGGAGTTGGTGATGGACAGGGAGGCCTGGAGTGCTGTGATTCATGGGGTTGCAAAGAGTCGGACATGACTGAGCGACTGAACTGAACTGAACTGAGTGGCATTCTTAATCAAAATCTATGGGAAAGTCTCTAAAATATTATCAATATATCAACTTGTAATGCACATTACAAAACAAGAATCACTAAGAAAAATTAATTAAAAATAGGATTATCAGTGCAGGTTTTACATATATCCAGTTTTTATTTACCTTTAGGTACATGATAGGAGTTTATTTCCTTTCCCATAGAATTTAGTAAAGCCATTTGACATTTTTGGCCAATGAATTTTTGAGTCACAATTTAGTGTGTCATGATTGGGCAAAAACTTTAAACACCAGTATTTGAGGCACATATCCCCTTTCTACTGCTTCAGTGGTTACAGAAATTAGTGTCAAGATAATGAAAATAACAAGACAAAGTTCCAATATTATCACGTCATATTTATATATATTTGAATTTATACTATAATGAAATTTAACTTAAAATCGTATAACCTAGAGTTATCATGTTAATTATACACAAAGGCAACACTTAACATTGTTTTATTTTTATTATTAACTATATTGGATTGGTGGATACATAGTATTTTTCATTTGTCAACGTCTGTATAACTTTATATCACAAACCATGAAATTTAAGGAACAAAACAGTCTCATTCAATTAGAATATTGGAGACTCCCAGAATGCAATACAGACTGTTACAAGTATGTTGTGTGTTAGAGAGAATCTAGAAGCAGTGACATCTTAGTAGAAATAAGCACTTAGATTTCAGTTTGCAAATATCCATTCTCTGGGAAAAGGAATCAGATATTCTTGAAAAAAGTAATAATACCAGGCCTGAAGCAGGAAGAAAATACACTATGAGTTGGAACACTTTATAGTATTAGAAGTTGTTATGAATGAAACAGAGAAAAGTGACATACATATAAAAGAACAGACAAAAATAAACGTGTAAAAGAGCTCCCAATGGCCAAAGCTGGAACAATTAAGCATCATAAATTAAGCTATTTAGAAAATATACTATTAGATTATAGTAAAGCCAAAGCCTTTGACTGTGTGGATCACAATAAACTGTGGATTATTCTGAAAGAGATGGGAATACCAGACTACGTGACCTGCCTCTTGAGAAACCTGTATGCAGGTCAGGAAGCAACAGTTGGAACTGGATATGGAACAACAGATGGTCCAAATAGGAAAAGGAGTACATTAAGGTTGTATATTGTCACCCTGATTATTTAACTTATATGCAGAGTGCATCATGAGAAACACTGGGCTGCAAGAAGCACAAGCTGGAATCAAGATTGCCGGGAGAAATATCAATAACCTCAGATATACTGATAACACCACCCTTATGGCAGAAAGTGAAGAGGAACTCAAAAGCCTCTTGATGAAAGTGAAAGAGGAGAGTGAAAAACTTGGCTTAAAACTCAGCATTCAGAAAACTAAGATCATGGCATCTGGTCCCATCACTTCATGGCAAATAGATAGGGAAACAGTGGAAACAGTGGCTGACTTTATTTTTTGGGCTCCAAAATCACTGCAGATGGTGACTGTAGCCATGAAATTAAAAGATGCTTACTCCCTGGAAGGAGTGTTATGCCCATCCCAGACAGCATATTAAAAAGCAGAGACATTACTTTGTCAACAAAGGTCTGTCTAGTCAAGGCTATGGTTTTTCCAGGGGTCATGCATGGATGTGAGAGTTGGACTGTGAAGAAAGCTGAGCACAGAAGAATTTATGCTTCTGAACTGTGGTGTTGCAGAAGACTCTTGAGAGTCCCTTGAACTACAAGGAGATCCAACCAGTCCATCCTAAAGGAGATCAATCCTGGGTGTTCATTGGAAGGACTGATGTTGAAGCTGAAACTCCAATACTTTGGCCACCTGATGCAAAGAGCTGACTCATTTGAAAAGACCCTGATACTGGGAAAGATTGAGGTCAGGAGGAGACGGGGACGACAGAGGATGAGATGGTTGGAAGGCATCACTGAGTCAATTGACTTGAGTTTGGGTAAACTCCGGAAGTTGGTGATGGACAGGGATGCCTGGCGTTCTGCAGTTCATGGGGTGGCAAAGAGTCGGACACAACTGAGCGACTGAACTGAAATTAAGCTATTTAGGAAACATACTATTAGAATATAACTCAAACCTTTAATAAATAGCAGTGAGTCCATACAGACAATTGTGTAAATAAATGGCACAGAAAGGACAAATGCTCGTTGCACATTTCCAGATAATATATGCAGATACTCCCTCCACCAGAAGGTACAATTTATTTCTCTTCCCTGTGTGGGCTGGATTTACTAATTTCCAAAGAACAGAGGACAGAAAGGAAAACAGTTAGCTTTACATGGAGAAGTCTGGCAGCATCACCTTAAGCAAGTGATCAATGTTACCATCACTAGCAAGTCATGTTGATAAAATCCGTAACTCCAGATCTGAAAAACAAGCCAAGTGAAAAACCATCACTGACAGACATTGCTACTGTTCCCAGAGAACTCTGTTGTCTATTACTAAATTGCATCACTTAAGAACCCTTACTAGCTATGAGTTAATTTTGTCGGAAACACGTTTGTATTCCTTATGCCTAGCATAGTGGCGGGCATGATTATTTTTGTTTTAAATTAATGTATTAATTGCTTTTGATAATCAAAATTATGTATTTGCTACTGGTTTTGTTTTCAGTCCATATATTCCTCTTTCTCTTAATTCAAAATTAACCTTCATCTTGCTACTTGGAATTTCACAAGCTGGAGCTGTAATTCTTTTGACATGCATTAATATTATACAGATTTAGTATAAAAGAACATGGAGTACACTACACATAAAAAAAACATTCACATACGCACTTTAGTATTCTCCCCATTACTTTTGCATCATAGGTTTTGACAATTACTTTAAGGCAGAATCATTTGAATGCCTTGGGCATCTGCATGTAAACTCTCCTTCAGATCCTTCAATTATTCCAATTAATCATTTATGAACATTTTTGCTAATCCCTAATCTGCATTACCTATAGGCTTTAATGATCTCTTAGATTCATGTCTGTTATGAGGAATTCAAAATCAAACTATTATCATAGTTCTAGAAAATCAAGAGGATAAAAATAGAAAAATGTCATTTGCAGCAACATGGATGGAAATAGAGATTATCATACTAGGTGAAGTAGGTCAGAAAGAAAGACAAATACCACATGATATCACATATATGTGGAAACTAAAATATGATGCAAATGAATCTATCTACAAAATGGAAAGAGATCCATAGACTTACAGAACAGACTTGGAATTGGGAAGAGGGATCTGGGAGAGGAAAGGATTGGGAGTTTGGGACTAGTAGATGCAAACGAGTATATATAGAATAGATAAACAAGGTCCTACTGCATAATACTGTGAACCATATTCAATATCCTGTGATAAGCCATAATGGAAAAGAATTTGAAAAAGAATATATATGTGTATAACTGAATCATTTTGCTGTTAGCAAAAATTAAGAAAACATTGTAAACCAATTATAAAATAGGTAGAAAATATATATATATTTAATATTTATATCAAAATTGTCATTTTTTGATCTTTCTTGGATTAAAGTTTTTTATAATCTATTTAAATTTGGGCAAAATATTTATTATAGATATGTTTGAGATATCATATTAATTAATGATGTGCTGACAAACCTGCTCTCTCAAACAAAGCATAAAAAGAAATGAATTGATTCACAGCATTTGCTGATGTTTATGGCATAAACCTGTATGCAGGTCAGGAAGCAACAGTTAGAACTGGACATGGAACAACAGACTGGTTCCAAATAGGAAAAGGAGTACGTCAAGGTTGTATATTGTCACCCTGCTTATTTAACTTATATGCAGAATACATCATGAGGAACGCTGGGCTGGAAGAAGCACAAGCTGGAATCAAGATTGTCTCAGATATGCAGATGACACCACCCTTATGGCAGAAAGTGAAGAGGAACTCAAAAGCCTCTTGATGAAAGTGAAAGAGGAGAGTGAAAAGGTTGGCTTGAAGTTTTGACCAACCTAGACAGCATGTTAAAAAGCAGAGACATTACTTTACCAACCAAGGTCCGTCTAGTCAAGGCTATGGTTTTTCCCGTGGTCATGTATGGATGTGAGAGTCGGACTGTGAAGAAAGCTGATCGCCGAAGGATTGATGTTTTTGAACTGTGGTGCTGGAGAAGACTCTTGAGAGTCCCTTGGACTGCAAGGAGATCCAACCAGTCCATTCTAAAGGAGATCAATCCTGGGTGTTCATTGGAAGGACTGATGCTAAAGCTGAAACTGCAGTACTTTGGCCACCTCATGTGATGAGTTGACTCACTGGAAAAGACTCTGATGCTAGGAGGGATTGGGGGTAGGAGGAGACGGGGACGACAGAGAATGAGATGGCTGGATGGTATCACTGACTCGATGGAGTGAGTTTGAGTGAACTCCGGGAGTTGGTGATGGACAGGGAGGCCTGGCAAGCTGTGATTCATGGGGTCGCAAAGAGTTGGACACGACTGAGCGACTGAACTGAACTGAACTGAACTGATGGCGTAAATACTCCACCATAACCAAATTCAAGCAAAAAACGAAACAAAACATGGTATCAGTGAATTCGAAAGAAAGGCAACGAGTCAACTAGCATGAGCTACTGTGAATCAGCTCTAGTGAATTGGATGCTGCTCACTGTATGTCTTGATATCATAGAAATACCATGATTTTCCATGTTATCTATGAACCTTAAGGAGACTGTGTGCTAACATGAAATGATCTCAGGTCCTGCATTCAGTAGTTTGGAGAAAGTTTGTTCTTCAATTAAATATAAAGTTGGGCACTGTCAAGCAATCAGATTTTTCAAGTGGATATTCTAGGTAAAAGCATTAAGTGTTAAATGTAGTTCAGCCAAAATGAATTTTGAATTTAAAAAATTTTAAAATCCCTTGGAAACATTGAAGATATAACCAGGTTTTGCAAAACATTTATTTATTCAATAATTTTATGAAAATATTAGACTTTATTTTTCCAAGAAATTTCAGGTTTGCGTATAAATTGAACATAATGTACAGAGTTCTGATATACCCCATCACTACCATTAATGCTTCTGACACACACATACACACACAGTTTCTCTGATTATTAATTTCTTATAAGTAATCTGGTACACTTTTTTTTAACACAGATGAGACATTTTTATAGTTAACTAAAATCTTATGATTAATATTAGGAGTCACTCTTGATGTTGTATATTATATAGCTTTTGAAAAAAGTATAAGTGTCCATTATGGTATCAGACAGAACAGTTTCACTGACCTAAAAATCCATCTATTCATTCCTCCCTCTTCCAAACTCTTGGCAAATATTGATTGTTTTACTGTCTCCAGTTTTTCCTTTTCCAGAATGTCATAGAGTTAGAATCCTGTAGTTTGAAGTATAGTCTTTTCATATTGTCTTTTTTTCACTTAGAATTTGCATCTTTTTCCGTGTCTTTTTTTTATGTTTTAATAGTTTTCTTTTTATTGCTGAATATTTCATTGTATGGATGTACTAGTTTATTTATCCATTCACCTATTAAAGGACAACTTGGTTCCTTCCAATTTTTGGCACTTATGAATTAAGCTGCTGTAAACATCCATGTGCATGTTCTTGTGTGGGCATATTTTCAGCTCCTTTGGTTGAATACCAAGGAGTATGATTGTTGTGTCCTATGGTAAGAGTATATTTAGCTTTGTAGAAGCTGCCATACAATTTTCCAAAGTAGCTGTATCATTTTCCATCTGTATCAGCAATGACTGAGGGCTCCTACTGCTCCACAATGTCACCAGCATTTGGTGTCATCGGTGTTGGGGATTTTACCAATCTAATGAGTATTTAGTGGTGTCTCACTATTTTAATTTGCAATTCCCTGATGACAAGTGATGTTGATAAACTTTTCATATGCTTCTGTGGCACATGTCTATTTTCTTAACTATTTTTGAAGCAGGAATTTACTATAGAATTAGCTTAGTCTAAGTATTGGGAAAAACATAAAGCAAGTTCAATAAACTTTTGGAGTTAGCATCAGGTTGGGGCAAGTGCAATTGCTGAGTTAGTTCACATAAAGGACATCTAACTTTTTTATGAACCCAGGACAGAAAGGTCACTTTTTATTGATCTTAAGTCAGAATTTAAGTGAACATACATTTAATACATCAGAGGAACATTGAAAAAATAAAATCTGACAGATACTTTTATGCTGCAGTATGACCATCAATGTTTACTCCCTCCCATTAGTTAGCAACAGTCATTAATGGAATAACTCATCAGAAAGGTAAATAAAAAAACTTCCTGAATCTATCTTATCTAGGGCATTTCACACAATTTTCATTGTTCGCTTCCACAAATAAGTTTGAAATTTGCATTAAAAATCCTTGATAATTTCATTTTTTCTATTTGTAAATTAATGAAGTTAAATCCTATTAGAGACCTAAAGGGAAATACAGTTTTTCTAAAACAACCATTGTAGCTACAGAGAATAAAAAGGAACATGAAAGCCACAGTGGAATTGTCTGCTATTCAAAGCCATTGTGGATATGATATGAGAAAATAAGCCCTGGGGCAGACTCAAATTTTTCTTGCCCCCTACTTCTGCCTGAATAAATGCTTTATTAGGATGCTTTCTATTCTACACTTTAAAAATGATTAATTCAAAAGAGTATGTATGTGCAGTCATAAAAGTAGAATAATATTAAAATTAGACACAAAAATACATAAAAGTGAAAGCTAAATACCAAATGCCTTGAAAAAATTGAGGAAGATGTTGCAAAAGAAAAGACAACATGAAACATGAGACTGTTTCCACAGGAGAGAAGTTCAACAAATGAGAAAACTAGTAAAAGCATCAGTATTCTTATTACACCCATGTGGAATAGTGATATGGGTTTCCCACAAATTTGTGAGCACATTAATAGGAAAGCCGTAAAAAATATGTCAACACAGTTCTGTCTCTTATCTAAGACATACATTTACTCAGTGTTACACAGAAATCCAAGTACATATTTGATTTAAATATATAAGAATTAAATTAGTCCTCTGAAACAGAAATTTCAGTTGATAAATTTGCTGAAAGTATGTTGAGGAAAATAGTACATTGGAAGATAGACTTTCAAAAATGTTACCAATATAGTCATCGAGAAGAGAAAAACATCATTCTAACTATCCATGATTATCTGTAAAAATGAAAATACAAAACTGCCTGTAGTGAATTTCTAAATAGGGAAATTATGTTTGTGGCCGAACGATCAACAATACTGACACTGTTTGAAAATCATGTCGGTTTTAAGGAACACAACATTCAGTGTTCCCATGAGCATGCCATTATAAATATTTCACAAGCAAACATAGTAATGAGATGATGTGGTACAATTTTCAGAAAGGGTTACAAGAACTCTATATCCTGGTGTGCTTGTAGGCCTATTTATTATAGTAATCATAACAGGGCCTCTCCTGGAAACAATCCTGTGAAGCCTTACTATTTTGCTTTCTAAATAAATACATCATAATGGTAATTACCATGTCATATTGGGGTACTGATCTAAGACTTCTCTCTTAAAAATGTACTTGTTTGTTATTAAATTTGATTATAGTATAACAGTATAGGAGGAGGACAAATAATTATATTGTTATGCATTATTTAAATATAAATGCATTAAGAAAAAAATAAATGATAATCTATTCTAACCATTGTGTAGTTTCAGTTAGTGTTGATTCAGTTCAGTTCAGTCGCTCAGTCATGTCCGACTCTCCGCGACCCCATGAATCACAGCACGCCAGGCCTCCCTGTCCATCACCAACTCCTGGAGTACACTCAAACTCATGTCCACAGAGTCGGTGATGCCATCCAGCCATCTCATTCTCCCCCGTCCCCTTCTCCTCCCGCCCCCAACCTTTCCCAGCATCAGAGTCTTTTCCAGTGAGTCAACTCATCGCATGAGGTGGCCAAAGTATTGCAGCTTCAGCTTTAGCATCAGTCCCTCCAATGAACATCCAGGATTGATCTCCTCTAGAATGGACTGGTTGGATCTCCTAAGGGTAACCTATCACGTCTTGTCCAACTCTTTGTGGCCTCATGGACTGTAGTTCACCAGGCTTCTCTCTCAATGGAATTTTTCAGACAAGACTACTGGAGTGGGGTGCCATTTCCTCTTTCAGGGGATCTTCCTTGGCCCTGGTGGCTCAGACAGTAAAGAAACCGCCCGCAATGAGGGAGACCTGAATTTGATCCCTGGGGTGGGACGATCCCCTGGAGAAGGGAATTGCTACTCTTCCAGTATTCTTGCATGGAGAATTCCATGGACAGAGGACCCTGGCAGGTCACAGTCCATGGGGTTGCAAAGACTTGGACATGACCTAGCAACTAACACTTTCCCCTTTTTCCCTGGTGGCTCAGATGGTAAAGAATCTGCCTGTCTCAGGTCCGATCCCTAGGTTGGCAAGATTCCCTGGAGAAGGGTATGGCAGCCCACTCCAGTATTCTTGCTGAAGAATTTCATGGACAGAGGAGCCTGGTGGGCTACATTTCATGGGGTCACAACCAGTCAGACATCACTGAATGATTAACATTTTCACTTTTCACTTTCATCATGTCTTAGCTGGCCAAGGAACATGTATGTGTTTGTCTGGTCCCTCTTCTCTTCCACTCTGACTTGGTGAATTTTACATCTGCCTCTGACAAATATTATCTGCTTGTTAATCTTGACCAGTTGCTTCCTGATCTTATGCCAATACACTAACTCCAGAGAGTTCCAGATCTGTTTTCAAATCTTCAGATTTCAAACATAATTTCAGAGATATATTATTCATGGTCAATTTTAAATTTAATAGTGAAACTTGACTCAGTCTCACTGAAATTACAGACAAGAATATCAGTTAGCATCTCTCTAAATTAATTTAAGCGCCTTAAAAAAAGCAATGAAAAAACAAAAGGGGATTAAATTTCATATCTATTGGAAAAGAGGGTTTGATTCTTCAGTATTACAACTTGACTGTCTACCTAAAAGAACTATTAGGAAAGACTTGGAAGTTTGTGAGAGCAGCCGACTATAAGATACTTAAAGGCTTTCTCACATAACAATGACCAGAAATGAAAACCGTGAAGCTTCCTGGTAAAGACTGGGACCTCTGGAATTAATCAGTCCTGAGTTGGAGCCCGCAGACACAACAAGAGAGAATTCATGCATTCTTTGAAAATTAAAAAGTATTTTATTATTTTAAAATATCAAATTTTAAATATTTTAGTATTTGAAATATTTTAAGTTTCATATGACAAAGAAAATAATTGCACAGTTTATATACGATATTTTAGGTGTTAATTTCACCAATACTGTTACTTTACCTAAAGTTGGTGTGACATTTATGCTTATCTTGGAATTATAACTCAGGAATTTCCATTGAGGCAGCCTCTCTTAAGAATAGATGTAGAGCACTTTTTGATAACAAAATTTAATTTTTTTATTCTAAATAATTTTAGTAGGTAAATTATTTCAATATTAGTCAAGGTACCTATAGAGTTTAGCATAGGACAGACAGTCTAGACAAGTTTATCAATATCGATGCTTGTACTAGGAGAGCAACATGGAGATGATGATACAAACAGGAGATATAATACATATTATATATGACCCCTAAATCTAAATTTTTCCTTTTCCATAGCATTAGATATATAGCTGGCTTTGCAGAGAAAAAGATGTCATTTCCCAGTCTCTTTGCAGCTAGTAGTAAGTAATCAATGGTGTAAAATAGATGTGTTATATGACAGCTTCTGGGAAACTTCGGTCCTGGAATACAGAGTGTTTCTAAGCCAGGGACACACACTCTAAACCCACACTGCTTAGATTTAAATAATGATTTCTCCATTTGTAAATTTGTGACCTTTATTGTTACTTAACACCTTCATATATAATTTTTTTCACATTTAAAATGAGAATATTAGCATGAACTTTCTCAGTCTGAGAAACTGAGTCTGTTGTCTTCGAGGATTTGGATTTCCATATCCACCTCAAACCACAGCATTCTAAAATGGTCCAACCTGAGGGCACCCCCTGGCTTCTGTCTCTGGTTTTCATCAGGTTCTTCCCTGAGATGCCCCCTCCCCATCCTCTGCTTAGCATTTTAACCCCCAGTCATCCCTCTCTACCTTCCTGTGCCCTGAACATGGGATAATTCTATAGCTTCCCTGACTTACAGAGGCACCATTATGCCAGATTCAGACCAGACTGTCCTGAACACAATGCCCAGTCCTTGACTGTAGCCATGCCAAGCCTCTAGGTGTCAGTTTGTGAGACAAGATGTCCTTATAGCATCCAGTACTCTACCAGGGAAACGGATGCTATCCTTCAGAAACAGCAACTGCCTCTACACTCTTTTTCTCACTCATATTCTCTTGTCTTCCTATGAAACAAAGAAAATATTCTCCAGCCTCCATAGAGCAAGGTTTCTTGACCTTGGCTATCTTTTGATATTTGGAGCTGGATAATTCTCCATTAGGGCTGGAAGGGCTGTCTTGTGCATTGTAGGATGTTTACCAGCACCCACTAGATGCCAGTAGCACAGCTCCATCTTAGCTTCTGGTGACATTTAAAAATACTTCCTGAATTTGCAAAATGTTACCCAGGAGTGCAAAATTGCTCCTGGATGAGAAATACTGCTCCAGAGAAGAGACACAATCCTCAAAGCTCACTCCTCCAAACATTTAAATATGCCAGAGGCCCTCTGAATTTTTTAAACGGCTTTAGTGTTTTGGAAGCAAAAGTAACAGCTTAGAGTATTTTCTATTTTACATCTAACTCATATCCTTTACCCCAAGACACTAATTTCAAATCTGCTTAATTGAATGAAATGATGGAGGGGGGTAAGAAAAAAAGAGGCAATTTCAGGAGTAAAACATCAACTAATATTTCAAAAATATTGTTTTCTTTTCAAGTCCAATCTTCTGTGTTAAGGAGAAAATAAATGATCTTTTAACATATTCTTGGAAGAAGAAGGAAATCAAAGAGATTTCCTCTTTGATGTACTTTTCCCTAAAGCACACACAGTATATTTCCTCCAGATATTACTGTGCATTAGTTTTTGCCTTTTAACATGGGTTACAGAGTCCATCTCTTCCCTGTGCACTTCTTTGTTCTATTTCAATGACTCTTCATTCTTAAGCCTCACTTTTTAAAGGGACTCCTCTATCATTCTCATGGATCCTCTTTCTCCAACTGTGAATACAGCTGAACCATCTGATTGTGGAACACTCTTTGCTTCAAAACTGACATCATTAAAGCGTGTGGGCTGTTGCATACAAAGAACCGCACTTTTAACTCCTCCTGATGCCGAAAGATCAGCTTCTCTGTACACCAGTCAAACCAAATTTTGGAGACAGAGATTTGGGTGAAATACAAAAACATTTTCTACTGGTTTAAACCTTGAAAAACTGTGTGTCCTACTCTGGGAAAGTTTTATAACAATACTTCAAAGGTGGGGTTTCTGACAAGATTAGGGTATGTGCTGTGATGTGTGATTAACTGCTCAGTCCTAGTAATTTGCAACTAACCTGTCCAACTCTGTAACTACATGGATTGTAGCATGGACTCTGTCCAGGGGGATTATCCAGGCAAGAGTACTGATATGCGTTGCCATGCCCTTCTGCAGGGGATCTTCCCAAGCCAGGGATCGAACCCAGGTCTCATGCATTGTAGGCAGATTCTTTACTGTCTGAGCCTCCAGGGAAGCACCAAAATATGTTTCTGAGTTCAAACCCAGCACCTTTCGTGTGTGAGGCGACTGATGTTGAAGCTGAAGCTCTAGTACTTTGGCCACCTGATGCAAAGAGCTTACTCTTTGGAAAAGACCCTGATGATAGGAAAGATAGAAGGCAAGAGGAGAAGGGGATCAAACAAGGCCAATTATGCAAGAGTTTATTTTGCATAATTAAAAAATAAAAAAATAGTAAAGTCATATAAACCACCATTTACTATTTGACAAAAAATTACTGGAAATATAAGATAACTGGTAATTATGGTTATGAATTCAAACATTTCCTAATCTCTTAATGAAAAAAATCTTAATTGTACACTGGTGAGAGCATAAAATTGGATAGTTGGGTAACTGCTGTTATAACAACACAATTTACCACATTTTTCTCTAGGATTGTTTTTTAGTAGGTTATATAGAATTGACCATTGGTCCCTTTCTTTTTTTTTTTTTTGCTTTCAATATAAAAACAGAACAATTAAGATCTCCTTAACATTTTTCTTGTGATGTCATACATTTTCTCAGGGTTAGTTAACTTTTTTTCTATTGTTTGTACTTATTAATTAAAAATATGAACTGATTGAAGAATTTTCTGTAAAATTAAACTGATTTCTTTAAGCATTAAAAAAAACTTTCCCATCAGAAAACATGGATTTTTTAAATGAATTATAGGTACTTTCATGTGATTCGCAGGTCAAAATTACATATTTGTAGATTTCTAGATTATTTGATTATATTTTCCCCTTTGGATATTTATATCTGAAAGCTTTCATGCATGACAGTTTATATATATATATATATATGTTTATACATGCAATATTTATGGAATTAAGTCACATTGCTTCTTTAAATAAAGCAAAACACTTTTCTACACTTTGGTATATTACTTTTGGTATAACATTATCCTTTTGTGTCATGGTCACTCACTCCTAGGGACCCATGCCATATTTCACGTGCCTGAATAGTTGTTTTGGTCAGAGTATAGTTCAATTTATTAAATTCTCTTGATATTTGCCTTGCATATAGAGGGTACATTGGTCACCAAGAGTAATCAGTATCATCTGGGTAAGCTTGCTCTAGCTGCGTGAGAGTCCTGGCAGATGTTTAAGTGGGTAAAGCGTTCATTCAATACTCTCCATTTGTATCATATTGAGAACTGCACTTGGAATTAATCTATTACATCATCAAACCGGATGCTTTATCATATATTTCTCAATCGATACTGTGCATCTTATTTTTCCTTTCATTCTATACAAAATGGAAATTTTGCCTCATTAGTTCTATTTGCCTAGAGAGCTAGGCACCTATTAGATTTCCTTCCATGTTTTCCATTCTCAGAAGAAACAGTTTGATCTAAATTTGTAGTGTTTCCTGTTCTGCTTAAGCTATGAAGGTAATCTCAGCAACTATAGCTTTATCTAGACCCACAAGTAAATATTAAGCTGAGTTACAAATGCAATTAAGTTTGCATTAGTGCTAACTTTTAATGAAAATCTGTTATATATATATGTATATATGTTAATCATAAATATAAGAGAATAAAATGGTCAAATACCCTTTAGAATTAAAAATGTGCTAATATTAATTATAGTCCTTAAGTAATGAGAGAATTTAATCAACCAAATTGTTACAGAGGGAAAAAAAATATGACTGGACTAATTTTCCCCATATTTTGTAATTAAAAATCATTTAAATAAGCAAGTATATAAAATGTAATCAAAATAGTTTAATAAGTACCTTGATATTACTGTGAAAATTGGTGGCTTCAATGAGAACTGATTATCTAACTTGCTTTTCAAATATTTAAAGTAAGGTTTTGTTCTGCATTCTCCAAATTCTAGTTAATATTAAACTACATTATGATGTTAAATAAAGTTCAGCTTTGGTATGGTGATTGAAATACAAAGACCTGGTTTAAAAAGAAAGAAAGAGAAAGGGCTTCAATATGGGCATATTATAGTACAGGGTTGGTTCCAACCCAATTGGTGCGTACTTTTATGTGTTTTACCAAAATAAGGAGAGCTTCCATAAGAAAGATACTTATGGAGTCGAAATCTTAACGGTGAAATGTTAAGAGTCAGTATAATAAACAATCACAGAAAGAATCAGAAGTAAAAGTGAATAATTATTTGATAGTGGTTCTTTATTAATATGCTAGCAGTGCTTCTTGTGTTAATACCTAGTTAACACATGGGTGAATGACACTGCATTTTGTTTGTAAATCTATTTACTAAAATATACACAGCCACTTATAAAATCTTCTGTATTTAATCATTAGTTCTTACAGAAAAGCCCAAAAGAAGTTTTTGGCCAACCCAACATTTCTAGGGCCTCGAAGAATGTCCGGCAGACACCTTAGCAGATGTTAGTAAGTGCTTTGTGAATACTGAGACTACTATGAATATTTTAAAAAGATAGAAACATATTCTAACAAAATAATAAGCATACATATAATAATAATGATATTTAAATATATAGTTTCAACTTTTGTATGAATTCCTTATATATTCTTAAGCTACTTAAGAGAAACAAAAAGCATCAGAAGACAAAACTAAATGATATCACTTGTATGTGGAATTGAAAATAGCCAGACTCATAGAACAGGGAGTAAGTAGAATGGTGGTTGCCCAGGGTTAAAGGGAGGCAGATATAGGGAGGTGATAGTCAAAGTGTATGAGGTCTCAGTTATGCAATACAAAGAATTTCCGAAGATCTAGTATATATCATAGTACCTGTAGCTAACAATATTCTATACTTAAAGAGTTATTAAATGGGTAATGTGTGCTCAGTCGTGCCCAACTCTTTGCAACCCCAGGATCTTCTTTCCATGGAATTTTCCAGGCAAGAATATTGGTGTGGGTTGCCATTCCCTATTCCAGGGGATCTTCCTGACCCCGGGATTGAACCCACATCTCTCGCGTCTGCTAAATTGGCAGGTGAACTCTTTACCACTGTACCACGTAGGAAACCCTAAAAGGGTAGATTTTATGTCAAATGTTCCTACCACAAAAAGCTATAATTATAGTAATGGAGTGGGAGAAAACTTTGAGAGGCTATGTTTATGGCTTTAGTGGTGGTGATGGCTTCACAGGTGTATGTGTATGTTAGTTGCTCAATCGTGTCTGGCTTTTTTGCAACCTTGTGGACTGCAACCTGCCAGGCTCCTACGTCCATGGAATTATCCAGGCAAGAATACTGGAGTGGGTAGCCATTTCATTCTCAGGGCATCTTCCAGATCCTGAGATCAAACCCAGATCTCCTGCATTGCAGGCAGATTCTTGACTGCCTGAGCCACTTGGGAAGCCCTCACAGTTGTATACTTACCCCTTAACTCATCAAGTAGTATATATTAAATATATCCAGCTTTTTACATGTCAGTTATACTTCAATAGGGCTTCCCTTGTGGCTCAGCTGGTAAAGAATCCAAATGCAATGCGGGAGACCTGAGTTCAATCCCTGGGTTGGGAAGATCCCCTGGAGACGGGAAAGGCTATCCACTCCAGTATTCTGGCCTGGAGGATTCCATGGACTGTATAGGCCATGGGGTCGCAAAGAGCTGGACACAACTCAGTGGCTTTCACTTCACTTATACTTCAATAAAGTGGTTTAAAAAGCCTTAAATAATTGCTCATATGGGAACATTCGTTTTTTTAAAAAATAGAGTATTTTTAGAAGATTGTATAAGCTCATAGGAAAATTGAGCAGAGGGTTCAGAGTTTTCCCACATATTCCTCTGTTCCCAGATAATCACAGCCTCTCCCATGATCAATTTCTCTCATCAGGGTGGTATATTTCTTAGATTTGTTGAACCTCAACTCAGTCAACATTATTACCTATAGTCCGTAGTTTACATCAGCGTTCATGCATGATGCTGTATGTTACATAGTTTTTGATGAATGTATAATGACAAGAACCCACCATTATACTATTATGTAGAATATTTTTATTGATTCCATAACTCCTGCCAACCACTGATATTATTCCCATCTACATAGAGTACTTATTACTAAGTACTTAGTACTTATTACTTATTCTAGAGTATCATATTGTTTTAATCCTACAGTATGTAGCCTTTTCAGATCAGCTTCTTTTAGTTAGCAGTATGCATTTAAGTTTCATCTAGAGTCTTTCATGCTGTGACAGTTCATTTCTTTTCAGTGCTGAATAATATTTCATTGTCTGAATATTCTGCAGTTTATCTGTTCACTTACTGAAGGACATTCCATATGTCCTTCCAGATGAAGAAATTCAAGATGTTCAAGCTGGATTTAGAAAAGGCAGAGGAACCAGAGATCAAATTGCCAACATTTGTTGGGTCAAAGAAAAAGCAATAGAGTTCCAGAAAAACGTCTGTTTCATTAACTACGCTAAAGTCTTTGACTTTGTGGATCACAACAAACTGTTGAAAATTCTTCAAGAGATGGGAATACCAAACTACCTGACCTGCCTCCTGTGAAACCTGTATCCAGGTCAAGAAAAAACAGTTAGAACCACACATGGAACAATGGACTGGCTCCGAATTGAGAAAGGAGTACATCAAGGCTGTATATTGTCACCTTGCTTATTTAACTGATATGCAGAGTACATCATGCAAAACGCTGGACTGGATGAAGCATGAGCTAGAATCAAGATTGCCAGGAGTAATATCAATAGTCTTAGATATGCAGATGACACCACCCTTATGGCAGAAAGCAAAGAGGAACTAAAGAGCCTCTTGATGAAAGTGAAAGAGGAGAGTGAAAAAGCTGACTTAAAACTCAACATTCTAAAAATGAAGATCTTGGTATCCAGTCCCATAACCTCATGGGAAGTAGATGGAGAAACAACAGAAACAGTGACAGACTTTATTTTCTTGTGCTCCAAAATCTTGCAGATGGTGACTGCAGCCATGAAATTAAAAGACACTTGATCCTTAGAAGAAAAGCTATGACCAACCTAGACAGCATATTAAAAAGCAGAGACATTGCTTTACCAACAAAGGTCCATCTCGTCAAAGCTATAGTTTTTTCAGTAGTCATGTATGGATATTAGAGTTGGACCATAAAGAAAGTTGAGCATTGACGACTTGTTGCTTTTGAATTGTGGTGTTGGAGAAAACTCTTGAGAGTCCCTTCGACTGCAAGGAGATTAAGCAAATCAATCCTAAAGGAAATCTGTCCTGAATATTCACTGGAAGGACTGATGCTGAAGCTGAAGCTCCAATACTTTGGCCACTTGACACAAAAAACTGACTCATTGGAAAAGACCCTGACACTGGGAAAGATTGAAGGCAGGAGGAGAAAGGGACCAGCACAGGATGAGATGGTTGGATAGCATCACCGACTCAATGGACATGAGCTTAAGCAAGCTCAGGGAGTTGATGATAGACAGGGAAGCCTGGTGTGCTGCAGTCAATGGAGTCCCAAAGAATGGGACACAACTGAGCAACTGAACTGAACTAGTTATAAATGAGTGTTCTTGCTGTTCCACATCCATACCAGCAATTGGCGTTGTCAGTGTTAGGAGTTTTTGCCAGTCTAAACTGAAATCATAATCACAGTCGATCTGATCGCAGGGACCACAGCCCTGTCTAACTCAATGAAACTAAGCCATGCCATGTGGGGCCACTCAAGACGGGAGGGTAATGGTGGAGAGGTCTGACAGAATGTGGTCTACTGGAGAAGGGAATGGCAAACCACTTCAGTATACTTGCCTTGAGAACCCCATGAACAGTATCAAAGGCAAAATGATAGGATAATGAAAGAGGAATTCCCCAGGTCGGTAGGTGCCCAGTATGCTACTGGAGATCAGTGGAGAAATAACTCCAGAAACAATGAAGGGATGGAGCCAAAGCAAAACCAATACTCAGTTGTAGATGTGACTGGTGATGCTGGGAGGGATTGAGGGCGGGAGAAGGGGACGTCAGAGAATGAGATGGCTGGATGGCATCACCAACTCGATGGACACGAGTCTGAGTGAACTCCGGGAGTTGGTGATGGACAGGGAGGCCTGGCGTGCTGTGATTCATGGGGTCGCAAAGAGTCGGTCACGACTGAGCGACTGAACTGAACTGAACTGAATAAGGGTCTGGTGGTATCTCAGGGTTGTTTCAGTTGGTAATTCCCAAATGACATAAGACATTGATTATTTTTCATATGTATATCTTCTCTGGTGAGGTGCCTCTTCAGATTTTGCCCATTTTCTAATCAAATTATTTGTTTTCTTATTACGTTTTTAGAGTATTTTGTATTTTTTAGATAATGTTTCTTACCAGATATGTTCTTTCTAGAAACTTACTCTGAGGCTTCTTATTCTCTTGACAATGCTTTCACAGAGAAAAATATTTAAAGAAAATTTTAACAAAGTACAACTTATCAATGTTTCTTGCAGAGATCATGCTGTTAGTGTTATATCTGAAAAGCCGCTGCCATGTCCCAGGTCTTATAGATTTTCTCTTAACACCTACACCTAGGAGTCTTATATTTTTCTGTTTTACATTTAGGTTTCTGATCCACAGTGAGTTGATTTCAGTGATAACTGTAATGTCTCTGTCTAGATATATTTTTTATATGTGGCTGTCTAGTTGCTTCAGTGTCATTTGTTAGAAAAGACTACTTTTCCCATTGTGTTGTCTTTGCTCCTTTGTCAAAGATCAATTGACTATTTCTGTGAGTTTATTTCTAGGCTCACTATTCTGTTCCATTGATCTGTTTGGCTCTTTTGATGCAAATTCTGTAGTTTTTGATTGCTGCTTCTATTCAAGTAGTCTTGAAGTTGAATACTGTCAGTCCTTCAACTTTGTTCTTCTTCAGTATTAATGTTGGATATTTCAGCTCTTTTGATTTCCATACAAATTTTAGATTTGAATTTCTGAGTGATATCATTTTACTTTTTCTAAAGAACTTTTAAAATATATTTCTTATAAGTCTGGTGTCTGGCTACAAATGCCTTCAATTTTTATTTGTCTGTGAAAGTCTTTATTTCTCCTTAACTTTTGAAGGATAATTTTAAAAGGTACAGAATTCTAGACTGATGGGTATTTTCCCCTCAGAGCTTTCAATATTTCACAGTACTCTCTTGTTTACACATTTTCTGAGGTGTCAGATTTAATTATTATATTTTCTCCTCTATAGGAAAAATGTTTCTTTTCCTCTGGCTTCTTTCAAAGCTTCATTTTTTCTTTTTAATTTTCTGCAGCTTGAATATGATATGCCTAGGTTTTGAGGGCATTTTTTGTTGTTGTTCTCTGAGCTTCCCAGTTCTGTGGTTTGGCATCTGCCTTTATTGGGAGGAAATCTCAGTGATTACTGATTCAAGTATTGCTTCTATCCCCTTCCTCTTTCTTCTTCTGGTTCTACATTGTGTATATTTTATACCTTTGAAGTTTTCCCACAGTTCTTTGGTATTCTTTTCTATTATAGTTCAGTTTTTTTTTTTTTTCTTTTTAGGTTTGTAATCTCATACTGACATACCCTTGAGCTCAGAGATTATTTCTTTGGCTGTATCTAATCTACTAATACCCCTATCAGAAGTATTCTATATTTCTGTTATTTGGTTTTTGATTGCTAGCATTTCTTTCTTACAATTTCCATCTTTCGTCTTACATAGCCCATGTTTTTATATGTTGTCTACTTATTCCATAAGAGAGCCCCTAGAATATTAATCATAGTTGTTTTGAATTCCTGGTCTGATTATTCCAACATTGCTGCCATATCAAAGCCTGGTTCTGGAGACTGTTTCTTTAAGTTTTTTGTTTCAAGTTGAACACGATGTACTGTGGGGAGAGAGAAAGCATTCTATAATCATATGATTAGGTCTCAGTCTTTCAGTGAATCTGTATCCTTGGGCTATGAACTTTGCAAGTGCTTTTTAGCTTTTCCCTTCCCCTTTGTTAGTACAGAATGGTTAGTGGGGCTAGTATTGGGTATCTCCATTCTCAAACAAGTAGGTTCTGATAAACCATTTTTGTTGAAGGTGGAACTTGTTAAAGAAAAACCAAATCCTCTGGCATATTTCAAAATGGCTCCTTCTATCCACCTTCATTGGAAGCACAAGGGGATTTTCTTAGATTTTTCACTCTGAGAACCTGGTAGGGCTCCTGGAGATAAAATTCATAAGTATGGAGATCCCATTATGACTGGATTCCCTTTGTTTTTAGCTCTTAAGCTTGTCCACTGAGCCTTCAAAAATTCAGCAGTTAAAATTTAGGCTTTGCTACTCCAATACTGTTTCCCATGGATGTTACTATTCATGGGTTTCTGCTCCAATGAGTTATTCTATTTACCCACCTGTCTGTCTCTCCATTTTAGGGGTAGAAGTTTGCCCTTTGAACTTATTTCTCTGATGGATCTAAGAAGATACATTAATTTTTAAATCTGTTAAGCTTTTAATTATTGTGAGGATGGAGTGATGACTTCTAACTTCCTTTTATGACAGACTGGAAAGCAGAAGTCTATTTGTTTTTTCATAAAATTGAAATCCAGTGTTCTCAGGAGAAAAATTCTTCATAAACACAGCACTCCTTTTTCCCTTCTAGGTTCATTTCCATCTCTGTTTACAGGAATAGTGGACAGCCTGCCATTTATAACTAAATATCTATCAAGGTTTGGTAATCATTCTTGGAAAGAGGAAATATAATGAAATGTAATGATGGGGAGAAGAAATTTAAATAATACCATGGTTTTCCCTTTTCCCTTTGGGATGTTAAATGGATAATGAGCACTCTTTGCTATTTAGGAGCAGGGATAGCAACAGGTATCACAGGAGGAAGTCAAAGAAGACATTCAAAGGATCCCTAAGAGTTGTAGAAGCTAGAGGTAGCATGTCCTTGGATATGTTACTAGACCTAACTGTCGTATGGCCCAGTGTACAACTCTTTGTTATAAGATAGTGATGGGAGCTGTTAACCCTTAAGTGAAAGTGAAGTCACTCAGTTGTGTCCAACTTTGCAACCCTATGGACTGTAGCCTACCAGGCTTCTCTGTCCATGGGATTTTCCAGGCAAAAGTACTGGACTGGGTTGCCTTTTCCTTCTCCAGGGTATCTTCCCTACCCAGGGATCAAACCCAGGTCTCCCAAATTGCGGGCAGACACTTTACCCTCTGAGCTACCAGGGAAGGCTTAGGTAAGTACTTAAAACTAAGTATCATGTAGTTCACCCTGGGTTTTCAATACTCAAGATAATATAGTAACAATTAAGTTTTATTAATATTTTTCCAGTTTTGAGCTAGCATGTAATACCTTATTTGTGTTTATACTTGCTTTCTTTATTAAACACATACAACAATTTAGTTTGATTTTTGATTTGTTAAAACTCTCCTACCAGTGCCTTCCAAGGGTTGACTGATAGAGATGTATGCTACAACTTGCTCACTCCAGCATTTCTCTAAATAGAAGGTGAAGTTTGTGTACACTCTGTTTTTCTCTCCTGAGTAAGTGATTTATCTTTTCAAGGGCAAGGGTACATTTACTAAAGTGCTGACTTTAATTAAATATTAATATTGACTTATTCCAAGAAAGGAAGAGTGCCCCAGTTTAATCAGAGTAAGAACTATTTTAAGTCTCTACACAATTTTCAAATGGTGAAGATAAATTTTTTAACAGAAAATGTCAGGATTTTGTATGTATTGTAGTGTCAAGTTATAGAATGTTTACACCAATTCTGATATAGATATATATGTATATAAATATATTAATATATATATATTTATGCCGCTAAGTTGCTTCAGTCGTGTCCAACTCTGTGCAACCCCATAGACAGCAGCCCACCAGGCTCCCCCTTCCCTGGGATTCTCCAGGCAACAACACTGGAGTGGGTTGCCATTTCCTTCTCCAATGCATGAAAGTGAAGTCACTCAGTCATTTCCAACTCTTAGTGACCCCATGGACTGCAGCCTACCAGGCTCCTCCATCCATATATAGCCATTAAACTTCGTTTATAATGAAGGATTTTGAAATAATACTCTAAACATTATAGCCTATGAACTATATGTAGTGAGTATTTTTTTACTCCCTATCATCTTTCAATATAATTATTTTCTGCCATATAAAGAGTTAAACAACTACTGGTTATATTTTTACACTTGTAAATTATACATATATACATATATCTGATAGGCATGCATATATTTATATGCATATGATCCCACCAGTGTATTTGTATTTCCTTGGTTTTAAAACTTTAATAATAAAAGTTACTTTATCATAGTAATATTTCCCTCAAAATCCATTGAAATTACATAATAATTATCTTCAATGATCTAGCTTGCATGTTGAAATAAAAGGTAGATTATTTTTTAAATGCTTTCATAAGCTTTTGTTTTATTCTTATAATTGAGCTTTATTTTCAGATTATGTTTCCTATTATACAGCACTACATTTACAGTCCATAAAAATATTAAGGTCATTGTTTATATATTTGTAATTCTTCCCAATGGAAAATTCGTTTCTTGGAATAAAATGGAAATAATATGCCATTGTTAGTTTTGAATATAGTTTTAATATTATCAGAATACCTGATAGAATCTTTTCAGAAAGGACAAAGCCTAATTCAAAAGTACAAATTACCCCAGGGTTAAAATAGGTCTACAAAAAGCAAGAGTCATGCCAGAGTAAACATGAAAATTTGAATGACTAACATATTTCAAAATAGCAAAATGATTAGAACAAGAAAGTTTATTTTAATTAGTTTCTAAAGAGTATTTTTAATGATTTGTAATGAATTTTATTGAAAATTTTAAAAGTCTTTATTTCAATTCCCTCCAGAAAGCTAGTATGAAATACAGACAAAAACAAATCTTAAATATTTTATTCAAGTAGTACCTTAAAATTAAAAAACAATATAAATACTCAAGTAGGTATTTGTTCTACACCACAAATTTTTAATTATGTAGTTTATAATTTTATAAATGCGGTTTATATTACTTCAGGTTTATAAATGGAAATTCAGAGAAATTAATATTTGATCATGCTATCAGAGAGGCACTAAATTAAAAAAAAATAAGTGATTACCAATGCGTAAAAAACTCCATATTTCATAAGGCAAAAATTCAAGGATAGATCTAAATTTTATTATTACAGTCCTTATCTATGTTCAATAAGATGTCATCTATAATGTGATTAGCAGTATAGTTAAAATATATTTTCATATACATCCTAGTCTAATCTCCTTATAAGAAAGAGTTAGACATTAATTCATCAATGCATCTATAATAAAATAATTAATCTTAAGAATTAGGAGCTATTTTCAGTGTTTTTAGTGTGCTCAGATAGTAAGAAAGGATCACATTTTCAAAGCTGTCCATGAACTATGCACATAAAGGCTGCTGCTGCTGCTGCTGCTGCTAAGTCATAAAGGCTAGTATTCTCAAATTCAGTTTTTTGTGTACTTAGTCATTCAGTCATATCTGACTCTTTGTAGTCCCATGGACTGTAGCCTGCCAGACTTCTCAGTCAATGGGATTCTCCAGGCCAGAATACTGGAGTGTGCTGCCATTTCCATCTCCAGAGGATCTTCCCAACACAAGGACCAAACCCACATCTTCTGTGTCTGGTATCTGACATTGCAGGTGGATTTTTTTTACCTGTTGAGTCATCAGGGAAGCCAGTCAATTATCAGTCAGTTCAGTTGCTCAGTTGTGTCTGACTCTCTGTGACCCCATGAATCGCAGCATGCCAGGCCTCCCTGTCCACCAACAACTCCCAGAGTTCACTCAACTCATGTCCATCGAGTCAGTGATGCCATCCAGCCATCTCATCTTCTGTCGTCCCCTTCTCCTCCTGCCCCTACTCCCTCCCAGCATAAGGGTCTTTTCCAATGAGTCAACTCTTCGCATGAGGTAGTCAAAGTATTGGAGTTTCAGCTTTGGCATCAGTTCTTCCAATGAACACCCAGGACTGATCTCCTTTAGGATGGACTGGCTGGATCTCCTTGCAGTACAAGGGACTCTCAAGAGTCTTCTCCAACACCACAGTTCAAAAGCATCAATTCTTCGGCACTCAGCTTCCTTCAGAGTCCAACTCACACATCTATCTATACATGACCACTGGAAAAACCATAGCCTTGACTAGACGGACTTCTGTTGGCAAAGTAATATCTCTGCTTTTTAATATGCTGTCTAGGTTGGTCAAAACTTTCCTTCCAAGGAGTAAGCGTCTTTTAATTTCATGGCTGCAATCACCATCTTCAGTGATTTTGGAGCCCCCCAAAATAAAGTCAGCCACTGTTTCCCCATCTATTTGCCATGAAGTGGTGGGACGAGATGCCATGATCTTTGTTTTCTGAATGTTGAGCTTCAAGCCAACCTTTTCACTCTCCTCTTTCACTTTCATCAAGAGGCTCTTTAGTTCCTCTTCACTTTCTGCCATAAGGGTGGTGTCATCTGCATATCTGAGGTGATTGATATTTCTCCCCGCAATCTTGATTCCACCTTGTGCTTCTTCCAGCCCAGCATTTCTCATGATGTATTCTGCATATGTTAAATAAGCAGGGTGACAATATACAACCTTGATGTACTCCTTTTCCTATTTGGAACCAGTCTGTTGTTCCATGTCCAATTCTAACTGTTGCTTCCTTCCCTGCATATAGGTTTCTCAAGAGGCAGGTCAGGTGGTCTGGTATTCCCATCTCTTTCAGAATTTTCCTTAGTTTAATGTGTTCCACACAGTCAAAGGCTTTGGCATAGTCAATAAAGCAGAAATAGATGTTTTCTGGAACTCTCTTGCTTTTTCCATGATCCAGCGGATGTTGGCAATTTGATCTCTGGTGCCTCTGCCTTTTCTAAAACCAGTTTGAACATCTGGAAGTTCACGGTTCACATATTGCTGAAGCCTGGCTTGGAGAATTTTGAGCATTACTTTACTAGTGTGTGCAATTGTGCGGTAGTTTGAACATTCTTTGGCATTGCCTTTCTTTAGGATTGGAATGAAAACTGAACTTTTCCAGTCCTGTGGCCACTGCTGAGTTTTTCAAATTTGCTGGCATATTGAGTGCAGAAGTTTCACAGCATCATCTTTCAAGATTTGAAATAGCTCAACTGGAATTCCATCAGTTATTGTGTAACGTAATATTCTGAACTCAGTGGTAAATCTACACAATAAGTTGATTTATGGTAAATACACACAATTTGTTTATCCAATCCATCTTTTAAAGGTTTATGTATTCTTTCCAATAACCTTTACATAATCTTACTCTTTCTGCCCTAAATTAAAAATTTGAAATCCAAGCTATGCTATCTTATGTAAATACAAATATAAGATCCAATTTTTCTCAGTTGTTGAAGAACGAAGATAAGCACTTTTGGTTAGATAACAAAGTTTTTTTGTGTATCACTATAAATAAGGATATTTTCTTGTTATCTTTTGTTTTTACATTCATCATGGCTGAAGTTTCTAATTCTAGTGTGGAAAAGGGTTTAATTTTTGTTTTTTCAAATTTTTAAAAATTAAAAATATACAGATGGATTTAAATTATATATGGAAGTTCATATGATTATAAAGTTGAAAATTAGTTGCTTGCTTTAGAATTTCATCCTAATCTATATATAAACATATTTTACATAAATCAAAACAAAGAAAACATTAGTTGAAACTGTGTAGTTTTTATTTGATCATCACAGAGTGTGAGATTAGATTTTTGGGGAATTCTTTCCTTATGTAATATCTTTTTGTTATATTAATAGGTTCAAATAAAGAATTGGTAAATACAAGTTTGAATGGTTGATTGATTTAGTTTACACCTACTAAAATTCCACTTCTCAACTTTTTTGTTAAGTCATTTCCCTTGATTTGACCTATAAACTCTGGAGATAGTTAGGTCAAGCTGTATATTCTCTTTATATCTTTCTTGTTTATCTACTCTCAGCTTCTTGCATCTTTCATGCTCTCATCTATTTCCATGACTTTCCCTACTATCTCTATCTGAAACAGAATACAGCATAGATACAGTTTTATTATTTAAAAAATCTCAGTAACTGTTTAGGCTACTTCCTATTCCTTATTCTATATATTTAATCTAATATTGCTTTCTAAATATCCATTAAATTTACCTTTTTTCTTGATCTCCACTTGCTATAATTTTAATCCAAACTATCATTCACTTTTTTCTTGAATTATAGCTCCTAAATAACTTTTTATAATGGTTAAAAATATATAGCATAAACTTTATCATATTAATCATTTTAAGTGTACATTTCAGTAGTGTTAAATATATTCACAATGATACAAAACAGATCGCTAGAATTTTTTCAACATGCAATCTGAAAGTCTATAGCCTTTAAACAACAAATCCCTTTTTCCTTATTCCCCTGAGCCCCTGGTAACTACCATTTTACTTTCTGTTTCTAGGCATTTGACCACTTTATATACCTCATATAAATGGAATCACATAGTATTTGTCTTTTGTGATTGGCATATTTCACTTAGGCTAATGTCCCTCAGGTTCATCAATGTTGAAGCATGTGACAGGATTTCTTCCTTCCTAAAACTGAATAATCAATTGCATGTATATACTACATTTTATTTATTCATTAATTATTGATGGACATTTGTGTTGTCTCAACGTCTTATTATGAACAGTGCTGCTATGAACGTGGGAATACAAATCTCTCTTCAAGACCTGCCTTAGATTAGTTTGTATTTATACCCAGCAGGAGGATTGCTGGATCACATTGCAGTTCTTCTTCTTTTTCCTTTTGAGAACCTCCATACTGTTTTCCATAGCAGTTGCACCATTTTGCATTCATTCCCACCAATAGAACACAAGTATTTCAATTTCTCTATATCCTCACCAGGACTTATTTTCATTTATTTTTAATAGTAGCCATGCTAATGGGTGGGAAGTGGTATCTCATAGTGGTGTTGACTTATATTTCTCTGATGATTAATGATGCTAACCACATTTTCATATACTTTTTTCATTTGTTACCATCTTTGGAGAATTGTCTATTTCTTTGTTCATTTTTTAATAGGATTATTTCGTTTCACTTTTTTGTTGAGTTATAGAAGTTCCAGATATTAACTCTTTATAGATAAAGATTTGCAAAAACTTTCTCTTAGCCCTTAGATTGCCTTTTCATTGTTAATTGTATCCTTTGATCTGATTTTAGCCAGCTGCTTTTTATAACTCTCAACTCATTATCCATAGTCTATAAAGCCTAAATATAATCAAGTCATTTCACAACCTTATAGACATTCATATCTTCTCAAAACTCTCATGATAAAATTGTTGTTGTTCGGTTGCTAAGTTGTGTCCAACTCTTTGACACCCCATGGACTGTAGCCCACCAGGTTCCTCTGTCCATGGAATTTTCCTGGTAAGAATACTAAAAAGTGTTGCCATTTCCCTCTCCACGGTATCTTTCCAACCCAGGGATCGAACCCACATCTTCTGCATTGGCAGGCAGATTCCTCATCACCGAGCCAGAAGGGAAGCCCTTACGAGTCTTAGGGAACCCCAATCAGAACACAGATGAAAGTAAGCCACACAGAGGTATATCATAGTCAAACCGCTGAAAATCAAATTTAAAGAAAATGTCTTGAAAGTGGTCTGAGAAAAATGACACACTACATACATGGAAACAAATATTTGAGAAGTCACTATCATTACAAACGATGGTGGCCAGGAAATAATGGAAAATATTTAAGATGCATGAAAGTGGTGGCCCCTCACATAGAAGGGAGTTTTTCAAAAGACAGGCCTTCAAACCCTGTGGTACAACGCTATCCTCAATTTGACTTCCATTAAATATTCATGTCATTTCCAAAGAACCTGATTTGACTGCTCACAAGACGAGCAAGAGATGGAGAGAGGCCTCTACACAGCCATCCCCACCATCCAGGAGAGAGACCCTTTGGTAAAACTAAAAATACTTAGAATTGTCCTACATAATCTGGCATCTATCTCCCTGACTGATACATTTATTCACCTTGATTCATCCCTTACCTTCTACCACACTGGTTTTCTCACACTTCCGCTAATGAGCCGCCTAGTTTTTGTAGGTCCTTTGTGCTTTTCACTCACTTTTGTTTCTCTCCTTATTCTTTGAAAAGAAAACTACACTTTTTGAGCCTCAGATGAAATATCATTATACAGTGACATCTTCCCTGACTTAGCATAGACAAGTTTCTAGTTACAAATGCTCTGTAAGCTTATTTGTAGTATTTATCAAAATTATAATGGAATCATTAATTGCGCAGTTAGGCTATTATTTTTTAGATTTGTCTCCTTAAATAGAATGCAATATCCATGAATTAAAAAGCAATCATTTCTCTTCACCACTGTGTCTCCAAGCCTAGCAGAGTTCCCTGACTATTGAAATGTTCAACAGATATTTTTGTGATGAATAAAAGAAAACATGATAAAATAAATTATCTGATTTCTATAGAGTACTCTCAGCTAGGGCACCAGCCAGTGATGTCTGCTTGGGAGATATGGTGACAGAATCTGAGAATTAGGTGTTATATTCTAGTTGATATATAGGAATAAAATATTAAGACAAAAATTTACTAGGTTTAAGGGTGCAGCATGTGAAGGGTAGAGGAAAATCACAATGGAATATAAACCAAGAGTCAGGGACCAGGAAAAATTAAAAATGGATTTGGGAGTAACGCTAATAAAAAAGTGACAAGGTCCTCGGAAATCTGTATGAATGAAATTGAAGAGCGGATTGCCTTAGTTTACTGACCTTGAGACAAATTTAGGGTAGCTGAATGGGATAAAGTGTGATTTCAAGGGAAATAAATGTTATCATGTTCAAACACATGGGCCAAGACAAGGACATAACTACTTATTCATGTCTTCAAAGTTTAAATACATGCTTTAGTTATATTAGTTATATATCTCCCACTGCTGCTGCTGCTGCTGCTGCTAAGTCACTTCAGTCGTGTCCGATTCTGTGCGACCCCATAGACGGAAGCCCACCAGGCTCCCCTGTCTCTGGGATTCTCCAGGAAAGAACACTGGAGTGGGTTGCCATTTCCTTCTCCAATGTGTGAAAGTGAAGTTGCTCAGTCGTGTCCGACCCTTAGCGACCCCAGGGACTGCAGCCTACCATCCTCCTCCATCCATGGGATTTTCTAGGCAAGAGTACTGGAGTGGCTTGCCATTGCCTTCTCCGATATATCTCCCTCTACTATAACTATTATGTTTTCCCTGTGAGTTGCACATTTTTGTATTACTTTACAACAGGTATTTCTAATACTTCTGGGAATGCATTAAAAGTCAATCATGTGGAATGAAGCAATTTAAAAATTATTTATTGGACCAAGAGAATCCTGCTAGTTTTAATTAGAGGTCTAGTGCTTCCAACTCAGAGAAGGCAATGGCACCCCACTCCAGTACACTTGCCTGGAAAATCCCATGGATGGAGGAGCCTGGGGGGCTGCCGTCTGTAGGGTTGCACAGAGTCAGATACGACTGAAGTGACTTAGCAGCAGCAGTAGCAGCAGCAGTGCTTCCAACTAAGAATGTATGTAGTTACCTGTCAGAAATCATATCTCCTTATGACCAAGGAACATGGCTTGTTTCTTCTATCTAAATGGTGGAATTTAATCACAGTACATTGTTTAGTGCTCTGAACTTAACAACAATATTCTATTAAATCTTTGTAATCATTTAGAGCAGGACTACCAGGACTTGTAGAGAAGGAAATGGCAACCCACTCCAGTACTCTTGCCTGGAAAATCCCATGGACAGAGGAGCCTGGTAGGCTACCATACATGGGGTCGCAAAGAGTTGAACACGACTGAATGACTTTACTTACTTACCAGGACTTGATGGCAGTTTTACTTTCTGATCATGACTAATATTTTTATTTGTGTTACTCTAAGAAAGGAGATAAATTTTTATAAACAGAAAGAAAAATTTTAACACTCTTTTCTAGGTGATATTTAATACAATATTGTACAAAAAGATTTTTGTCTTATTTCATGAAGCCACCTTTTACCCTTTGAAATGCCAGCAACTGACAGTTGTGAACTCCTTACTTTGTTGAACAAGCTCTAACCCAAGGAAAATACCAAGAGTATACTAGTGATTGACCTTTAAACAAGCCTTGCCTTGTATTGCAATGTTTAAATCTCCATTGCGGAGCTCTTCTCATAGGACTTTTTTCTATTGTAAATTATCATATAAGTAATGCATAGCTTTTGAACTTTCAAATAATGTTACATTCTGTTTATATTAAAATATCAGACTAAGATGTAACTTTGAGGGTCCAACAGTAACATCATCACTTAGTCACCATGCAGGAACTGTGGGTTTTTTCTTTCCAATGGTTCTTGTTTTCGTCAATAGTAGGTATATAGAACAAATTGATGAAGTTCTAAGACTTATACTTCTTTTGTTTTAACACCAATTAAGTATACATTATTTTAGACAAATCAGTTTCCTTCTCTGTTTCTCAGCTTCCTATCAGTAAAATGCAGAGTTTTGAATAACAACCTGGTGAGCTTCCTTGCTGCCACTCTGTGTTATGCATTTCCAGTGCAGATGATTTTGTCTTGAATATGTGGCCAATTGTTTCTTTGGGAGGTGACATCTTAGATATAATAGTTTGTGGTTCTCCAAAGGGGCACCGTATATAAACAGACACACAGTAAACCTATGGTATTAAAATTCCATAGACGGAAAGGTGTGAACAAGAAGAGTATGTCTAGAAAGGTTTCTTAAGAGAGAGTAGTTTTTTTGTTTTTTTAAGTTGAGAAAAAATGCTTCTTGCATTTATGTGCTTCTTAATTCATGGACTCAGGCTAAATTATTGTTAAAACTCCTTTTAGTACTTTTCCATAGAATCATTATGTGAGTCATACACACAGATGTTCATAGTGATTATTTTATGTGCCATGATTGTTTACATATAGATATTGCTTGTATAGTTCAGTCTTCAGGCCTGCATTTCTAGGTTATTATTTCCAAGAAAGGACTTGAATCCTAAAGAAAAGTGCCCTCAGGAGTAAGTTTATACAGTCAAAAGAAGATTTTCTAGCTTTGTAATAAATATTCTCTTACTGCTGAGAATTGTTGGACTATGTAAATTCTGAATTATAAGGTATGATTTAAAAATAGAGCAAACAGTTGAGCATGATTCAAGTTTTATTCCATTTTTAAATATTATATACAAAGTATACCAATAAAATGAGTGCTCTTTCTCACGTTTAAATCCAATACTATGAAGACAAAACAAGAATATGTGGTTGTTTAAATAAATTTAACACAGAATTTTCTCTTTTAATTTCCCTTTGCTTTTCATGAAACAAGTTAAAACAGCAAAGTGAATGTAAGCATATGACCCCGGATAACAACAGACATTATCAAAGGTTTCAAACATACATTTTCACAGACTTACAAAATTGTTACCAGTATGGTCCCAAAGAGTTCCAAAGAGTAGATAAACCTCTACTGGCTGCAACCTGCAGATACTTAGAAAGGTGGTCCATGTCAACCATTACTTTCCCAATCCTGTAGGGAGACTTAATTGCAGTCCTCACACTGTCTCACTTTAATTTATTGACCAAATGGGAATTTCCAAAAACAATCAAACGAAAATTAACTCATCAATGGCAATAAGGTAACACTTTCTAAATTTTAGACTAATGAACAAAAATGTCTATAATCAATTAAACTGATAATTAAATTTCCCATTATATTGTGATGATATTTTGCACACATATGTATATGTATGTACACACATACAGGTATAAAATACCCATATAGTACATAAGAAGAGGGGTACATAAGAAGGCAGAATAATGATCTCCCAAAGATATCTATAGCTCAAATAGTAAAGAATCTGCCTGCAAGCAGGAGACCCAGGTTCAATCCCTGGGTCAGGAAGGTCCCTTGGAGAAGGGCATGGCAACCCACTCCAGTATTCCTGCCTGGAGAATTCCACGGACAGAGGATCCTGGCAGGCTACAGTCCACAGGGTTGTAAGGAGTTGGTTACGACTGAGCCACTAACACACAAAGATATATAGCCTCTAATTTTTGAACCTGTGAATATGTTATGTTACATGACAAGGAGGAATTTGAGTTGCAGATGAAATTATGGCTGCTAATCTGCTGATTTTAAAGAGATTATTGTGGATTATCTGGAGGGCCCAGTGTAATCACAAGGGTTCATAAATGGGGAAGGGGGAGGTAGGAGAATTTAATCTGAGAGACAGCATCAAGAGAAAAACTCAACTGGCCATTACTGGCTTTGAAGATGAAAAGGAGCTACATCGAGAACCAAGAGTAGCCTCTAGAAGCTGGAAAAGGCAAAAACGTGAATTCTCTCCTAGAAACTCCAGGATGGGGAACACATGTACACCCGGGGCAGATTCATGTCAATGTATGGCAAAACCAACACAATATTGTAAAGTAATTAGCCTCCAATGAAAATAAATAAATTAAAAAAATAAAATAACCCCCCCCCCCAAAAAAAAGAAAGGAATGCAGCCCTGCCAGTTGAATTTTAGTTCAGTGAGACTATATCAGACTTCTGGGTTCCAGAAATAAGATTTTAAATATATATATATATTGGAGAAGGAAATGGCAACCCACTCCAGTACTCTTGCCTGGAGAATCCCACGGATGGAGGAGCCTGGTAGGCTACAGTCCACGGGGTCACAAAGAGTCGGACACGACTGAGTGACTTCATATATATATATACATATTTGTTACAGTCCAATAGAAAACTAATACAATGAAGTAAAATATTCCAAGATTATAAATGTATTCTGTTCTGTTGTTCTGTTCTGTCGCTCAGTCGTGTCCGACTCTTTGCGACCCCATGGACTGTAGCCTACCAGGCTTCTCCATCCATGGGATTCTCCAGGCAAGAGTACTGGAGTGGGTTACCATTTCCTTCCCCAGGGCATCTTCCCGACCCAGGGATCGAACCCGGGTCTCCCGCATTGGAGGCAGACGCATTAACCTCTGAGCCACCAGGGAAGCCCATAAATGTATTACTAAGGGCTAATTAACTGCAAAAACAATCAGAAATGATGCTTATGCCTTCAAAAATTATGCTTATTTCATTAGAAATAAGGTACAGCAGAGTAGTTCAGAACATTTTAAGTTTTATTTTTATTTCATTTTAAGTCCTAGTTCTACCAAATTCTCAGTGGGTAGCCTTAGCCAGTTGCTTAATATCTGTGACTCCATTTTCTCATCTTGATGGTGGATGAAATAATTTTACCTGAGAAATTAGTTTAAATAAATACATCTGATATTATAATCAGTAGTAACAGACACAGAGAAAGCCCTATGTGTATCTTTCCTATTATTTTTACTATATTATTTGATATTTGTGCTATTATTATTATACTGAGATATGGAATAGTCTTTAGTTTTTAGTAAAATAAAAACTAAGCTGGTAGTGTCCAGTTTAGCTTTTATGCGATTGAATATATTTTATATAGTAAAGAATTTTTTGGTTTCAGTATTATACATCAAAGAATCCTGATACAAAGTTTTAGCCCTTGATTATTTGTATAGACCTATCGAGGGAGATTTTTAAGGGGATAGTTGATAACAATATTATCATAAATAAAGCATGAACTATTCCAGATATCCTCCTTTGTCTGACTTACTAACATGAGTATCTTTAACATGAATTTTGTATATCAGAAATAAATATGGGAAATGATAATTTTTAAATCATGTGGTGGTGGGTATTGTAAAGTTAAATTAGAAAGCACTAGACCTCAAGGATCTTGTTCTTTCTTTGCAAATATATAATCATTTAATATATTTCTATATGTCTGTGTGTACCAAACACCTAAAATTCATCCATTATTTGCTTTCTCTGTGTTATATTTCTATTAAATGCGGCTATCAGAAAAAATGCTTATGCTTAGTTTTTCATGCAGTGGTTTGTGTAAAGAGGACAATGTATACCTAACATAAGATAAACTTCTCTTTTATTTACACTCTCCTTATAGGGAAGTGTTGATGTTAGCGATTTTTTAACAGCGCAACATGGTTCCCTTTAATATATTTATGCCACCACAAATTCACTTATATCAGACAACCTCAAGGAAAGGAGAACATATTGAATATTACTCAAAGCTACACAAAACCACTGAGATGTAAAAAAAAAAAGATATCTAATGACAGCTTTTATCTTAAAAATAAAGTCACTGTTTTATGGAGAAAAAACTACAAAAACTTAGTGCTTTTGTTCTAATCTGTAAAATAAAATTGGATTAAACATTCCTATCTCCATCTCTTTTTTTTAAGCCTGTTTTTATTATATATGATGAAAGGATGCTTTGCAGGTATAATCATGTCAAACAGTGAAAGGTGATCCTTGAGAGACTCAGCAACTCATGGAGCTGGAAGTACTTTGAAAGCCATCAAATCCATACACACTCAACTAAAATTCGACAATATATTGAACAAACTATTAAAATTTATTTCACTTTTCATGTTCAGGATATTAGAGATCTCAAATATTAATGTCTGTGTTATGACATATCCCTTTTAGCTTGTCTATTTATAGTTGAAGTAAAAAAATACTAGATTGGTTTGCTTTGTTTAAAAAAAAAATCATGGCTTTTAGATTATTTCCAAGCTTTCCTTTCTGCTTTTTAATTAGGTAAGAGGAATACTTTTATTCGTTTTTCCTTAAGTTACAGTGTTCAACACTGTAACACTGAGGTCTTTCCCACCTCAGTCTTTATTTACTTCAAGCTTCTAAAGAATGTATTGACAGGGACTTCCTTGGTGGTTCAGTGGTTAAGACTCTGCCTTGCAATGCAAGGGGTGCAGGTCTGATCCGCGGTCAGGGAACTAAGATTCCACATGCTGTGGAGCAACTAAGTGCTCTAGAGCCCATGGGACACAACTAAAGAACTGTGTGCTACAACTACTGAACTTGCATGCTCTGGAGCCCCTGTGCCACACCTAGAGAGTCAGTGCATGGTAACAAAAGATCCCACATGATAATATCCCACACATCACAGCTAAGGCCCAACAAAGCAAAAGAGAGAAGAAATAAAAAAAAGGAAGGAAGGAAGAAATAAAAAATATATTGGCTACAATTCCTTCTATTTTAAAGGGAAATATTTGCTCCTATTCTCATTATGAAAGTGAAAGTCACTCAGTCGTGTCTGACTCTTTGTGACCCCATGGGCTATACAGTCCATGGAATTTTCCAGGCCAGAATACTAGAGTGGATAACCTTTCCCTTCCTCAGGGGATTGTCCCAACCCAGGGATTGAACCCAGGTCTCCTGCATTCCAGGTGGATTCTTTACCAGCTGAGCCACAAGGGAAACCTGCGTATTCTCATTGCTGCTACTGCTAAGTCACTTCAGTCGTGTCCGACTCTGTGTGACCCCATAGACGGAAGCCCACCAGGCTCCCCCATCCCTGGGATTCTCCAGGCAAGAACACTGGAGTGGGTTGCCATTTCCTTCTCCAATGTGTGGAAGTGGAAAGTGAAAAGTGAAAGTGAAGTCGCTCAGTCGTGTCCGACCCTTAGCGACCCCACGGACTGCAGCCTACCAGGCTCCTCCATCCATGGGATTTTCTTTAGATATCACCAATTTACAATGATAAATAAATCTTATCCTTGAATGTATTTGACATTCAACATCCAAGTCTGGCAAAAACAAGAATCTATTGAAGATGAGAAAAAATGCTTTCCTTTTTTTTTTTCTTCTAGTGATAAATCAGTCAAACTACATCTGAGATGCTCACTTAGGGAAGGAGTAAAGCCTGTTTATTATCAGAAACTGGGTTGTCACAGCTGAGTCTCTCTGTTTTTAAATTTCTTTGGAGTATATTTAAATGTAAAGTTGATTTCAAAGGCAAAAAAAAATTCAATTCAATTCTCCTTAAATATAGTTTAGCTGGAGAGATTAGGGAAGCAGAGCTGAATATCACTTTGAAAATTCTGCAGTATTATCTCAGAAAATAGGGTATGACAAAGTTCTTATCAAAAGAAAAACACAGATATTTCTATTCTGGCAATCTTAGGGATGGAAAATGGGTGGAGAAGGCAGTATAAACTGAAAAAGATATGTTAAAACCTTTGTGTCCTGAAACGTGGGTGCTACAGATGTTTCCTAAATGAATGATATTGATTCAGCTTTAATGTGAATGCATATGATGTAGGTTTTCTAAAAGATATTGGGGCTGGTGCACGGGGATGACATGGAGGGAGGATATGGGGAAGAGGGAGGTGGGAGGGGGGTTCAAGAAAGAGAACACATGTATACCTGGGGCGGATTCATGTCAATGTATGGCAAAACCAACCAATATATTAATGTAAGGTAATTTGCCTCCAATAAAATAAATTTAAAAAAAATTAAAAAAAAAAAATATATGGAAGAAGTGAAGTAGTAAATACTTTTATTAGTATTTCTCCATTTGTTGTCTAGTTTGTAAACACAGCACTAAGAAACTAATATGTGTGTGTTACAAAAATGTATTATATATAGGCATTTTAAAAAATTACAGTGAAGTTTGACAACTGTCATGAAAGTCATAAGGTTTCCTTCTATTCATGGTAATCACCAATACAAGGAATATATTTTGATATTCATCTTATAAATATTATTGAGGCTTTCAGATGCTAATATGCATCTTTCAGGTATTACATTTTTTAAGGACATCTGACAAAAATTCTGTGGATACCATGGGAATAAACAATAAAATTAAGCATTATTTTGAAATTTAATAACAATGCTTTTAAAATAACTATAAGTAAGCCTGCCTTAAATGGTATATTTTTCTTAAATTTATTGTAAAATTTTAGTGAACCAAAGTCAAACAGGCACTTACAGACTCTAAATTCATTATCCCTAAAATGTGATCTTGAATTATTGTCTGTAAGTTGGGAACACCTACTGGTTAATTCATTTAAAAGGTTTTATTTGCATATTTTTGGAGAAGACAATAATATGACACTAAGTAAACACTGACTAACCCAATGAGATACAGCCAAAAACTCTGTTACACTGAATTGAAATAGATGTCAAACACCACTTCCCAGTGATTTTTCCTCCAAAATTCCTTGGAATCTCACCTGCTTATTTTATAACCTGACATTTCTCTAAAATGGTTCACATCCTGAAAGGCTTTGGAAATAGGAACAAATCTTTTATTACTATTCTGTGTTTCATTTTACAAATGAATGCTTTACTCTAGTCAGAGTTAGTGCAAGGAAGAAAATGAAAGTAGTAATATATTATCTGAAGTGACCTCTCAATTATATCTGAAAAAAGATCAATTGCATCCATTACAAAGGGCCAGATGATTGAGAGGACTCACAAGCCTCCATAGGATGTACTGACAAAATGCTTTAAAAAAACCAGAGCACAGTGCAGCAGGAAAAAGAATGTACCACCATAGAAGGTCTAACATTTCCAGGTGCAGCCCATTGCAGAACAGCTGCAATTCCTTCCTCAATTGCAGATGTCTTCTGTATTTAGATTATAACCCAACAAGACATATCTAAAGCATCTTGTTTTCAGAGTTGCTCACTCAAAACTTTACAACGTTATTTTTTTTTTTGCACCCTACTGGTTACATAACTAAGACCAGTCTCTATAGATTGAACCAAGCATAAACCATCAATTCGTCTCCAAATAATGTAGAGAATTTGGCACTAGGCACATGTATGAGAGATTCAAACGGTAAACTGCCCTTTATCAATAACTAACGCATCTTCATTCTTATCAAATGTCGGAACTAGACTTCCAGGGATTCCTGGAGATAAGCACAGAGTTGATTGACTGCAGGTGAAAGATAATTGTATCTTACACGCGACGAGTAGTTTCTTCATTTCTCCAAAGAGAAAACAAAGAGGCAGAACCAGTAATCAAGCTTATTGAGAGAGAATTATGACCCATCAGTTGATTTCTAACCTTGAATCTACTAATGGAACACACAATCTCTTAGGGGGAATAAATTGCACATTTGGCTAAAAGTAAACAGACTTTAGATTCAGGGTTCTTTTGACCAGAGAGGTAAATATTTGCAAAAAGAGTGAGGACCTTTGTGCTTTTCCCATTCTGAAAGCAATAGACAGGCCAAGAAAAGAAAACAGAAAGAAGGAGAGGAGAAAAGGAGAGTGAATAACAGGGAGGGAGAAAGCAGAGGAGAGAAAGGGAAAGAGGAAGAAGAATCTAATTTATGCAAAATTGTAGATGTCCAATAAAATGTCCGTCTTTGGCAATTCCAAGTGGATTCATGCCAAACTGGGAAACAATCTCACAAATTCCAGGAATGATTTATAAAGGTAGAATATTAGTTATTAAAACACAAAAGGATGCTTTCACTGGGGCTAAAGCAATAGTAGGAATCTCAGTTTTCCTTTGCACTCAATTCCCCATCTGTGGAGCTTGTAGTTTAAGAGGGTATAGTATCCATATACTTCAGTTTCACCTTTCACTTTCATGCATTGGAGAAGGAAATGGTAACCCACTCCAGTGTTCTTGGGGAGTCTGGCGGGCTGCCGTCTATGGGGTCGCACAGAGTCAGACACGACTGAAGTGATATGCAGCAGCAGCAGTATCCATATAGGTACTTAAAATAGTTCTTAGGAGTGGAAGGGGAATCTGCACAGGTTAGAACACATTGGTCTAAAATTCAACTCTTAATTTTACAAAAAGAAAGAAAAAAAAGATATAGGCCAAACCATGGTACTGAGGAAATAAAATGCCCGCTAATGGCAAATGAATAATCTCTACAGCAATTATGTAGGCCAGGTAGAGAAAATGTCTTTCCAGACCCTGTTCACAGCTTCTTACTTTTCCATTTTCCCTTGCCTTATCCAAATAACACAATATGCTTCCAATGTAAAGCTGTCTGTTCTTTGTTTTTAAGCATTGGAGACCTTATTTGTTCTTGATCTCAACTTTACAGACAAAGAAATGCACTTACTGTGGTAGGCCTCTGGGTCATTGAGGGTCCACAGTATTTCTTGAGCAAACTGAAAAGAAAACATTTTTATTCTAAGACTGAGGAAAAATGTAACTGACAATATACCAAGTTTTCTTGTACTTTTCCACTTGTTGTTTTAATAGTTGAATTAAAATATCATCACATGATGGCACTGGAGTGGTATAGCCATTTAAATTTGCTCTGGCCTGACATGCATCTCTTCTGTAATTTTAACACAAGTTGGGATAACTCATGTGAAGTATCACTCTTCATTGAAAGAAACTCATTATAGAGCAGAGGCAGCTTTCTCCACACATATTCAGTAAAGACACCTTCCTTAAATCCTTGTTTAAAAGATGCATTCAACGTATGAAAATGAATCAGAAACATGGCCTTCTGAAGCAGCTCCTTATCACAATGCTCTTCATCTTTCTCTGCTATCTGAAGGCCAGTTTACCACTTCAGTGAGTGTTTTGAGTGCTTACCATTTCTTTTCCTTCCTTTCTGGTATTAGTTCTCACCAATGAGGTGTGTAAGGAACATCAAATTTATTTACTTTTCTTCTGGTTATTATATATCTTGAGGAAATTCCAATTTCTTTCAGTGAACTCAAGTGGAGTGGCTATGAGGAATAAAAAACCCTAACATCTTTTACATTGACCCAGGGTCCACAATATTCAGGATATAGATGATCCTGGATCATTGTGGTATTTCGCAATTTCTATTCCTGTTGGTAGTAAATCTTAATAGATGCTTCTATTTTAGCTATCCATATTTTCATCAGTTTGAATCTAGGTGTCAAGAATTTATAGAGCATCAAATGTGAAAGATATCAAGAAAAGAGACCCTCTAAGGGCCTGGCTTTCACACATCAAGACACTCTAAGGATGTAAGAGCATATTCATGCATGTGTGTGCTCAGTCACTCAGTCGTGTCCAACTCTTTGTGATCCCACGCACTGTAGCCTGCCAGGCTCCTCTGTCCACTGGATTCTCCAGGCAAGAATACTGGAGTGGATTGCCATTTCTCCAGTACTCTTGCCTGGAGAATCCCATGGACAGAGGAGCCTGGTAGGATGCAGTCCATGGGGTCGCTTAGAGTCGGACACGACTGAGCGACTTCACTTTCACTTTCACTCCAGAGGATCTTCCCAATCCAGGCATCAAAACTGCATCTCCTGCATCGGCAGGTAGATTCTTTAAAACTAGCACCACCTGGGAAGCCCCCAAAGCATATTCAGTTCAGTTCAGTCACTCAGTTGTGTCCGACTCTCTGTGACTCCATGAATCGCAGCATGCCAGGCCTCCCTGTCCATCACCAACGCCCGGAGTTCACTCAAACTCATGTCCGTCGAGTCGGTGATGCCAAAAATCCATAAATTCACCACCTCAGTTTAAGTTTAAATTTTTGCCATGTTTTTCAAAATTAAGGAAGTAAAGAGAATGAAGACATGTGTGTACCTGAGTTATTTAAGGTTTTCTGTTGTAAGTAACAGAAAATAATATGAGGACCAGACTGGGGGCTGACTAGCACCAAGAATGAGAAGTAGACACACGTCATCCAGAGTCACTGTGAATAGAGTTCCCACAGTGAACAGAACACAGCTGTCAGCAAGGGGACGCTTTAAAGAAGAGTTCCACAGGTGATCCACAAAGGCACGTGTCTAGCTAAGTGAGACGCAAACACACAAAGGAGAACTTCAGTCAGAAAATGGTACTCAGGTAGTAAAAAGTGTAGGTCACAGAAATTCCCTGGGAGAAATGTCTTGTGAGCACCTATATGAATACTTGCAAAGTGACTGAGCTGACCACGAATATGTAAACTTCTTCTAGTGAAGAGACCATGCAGAATAAAGGAGGCCATACTTGTCCAGGTACAAGGAGCCAGTGTTTGCTGCCTTAATCAATGCTTAGTAGGGGAGCAGAAGGCAAAGATAGCAATCCCTTCACTATCTCAGAATACAGCCACAGATCAGGACATATATTCAGGTCCTGTAACAATTATGAAGCAGCAAAAGCCCGCACCTTTCCTCAAGTTCTTTGAAAAGATTAGTAGTTGATGATGAAAGTGAAGGAAGAGAACAGAGAGGCTGGGGCATATAGATATTCTGAATATTGATTATATATAATGTGGATAAGATGAAGTACATGGCAAATTGCAGCAGAGATAATTTTTGAAGCCTGGGTAAACTGTCCTCCAATGACTTGCTCCAAACAGTATCAGTTCTGGCTATCAAACCAGTTCCTGCTGCTGCTGCTAAGTCACTTCAGTCATATCTGACTCTGTGCGACCCCATAGACGGTAGCCCACCAGGCTCCCCCATCCCTGGGATTCTCCAGGCAAGAACAATGGAGTGGGTTGCCATTGCCTTCTCCAGGCTAGCAAACCAGTTACAGAAATGATAAAATTCTACCTCAACCAAGAACTGGGTAGTCCAATAATTGAAGTACAGATAAAACTAGTGGATAACATTCTCAAATCTCAGGACACCAAAGCAACAATTGAGGAAAAGATAATAGTGATCACCAGCAGAATGAAAAGCTTAACAAGGGTGTCCTGCTTCTCACAGGACAATTGCAAAAATCTCAGCTAAGTCACCTTGACATCAATGGCCGGCAATAGGTTGAAGTGAAGTGAAGTGAAGTGAAGTTACTCAGTCGTGTCTGACTCTTGGTGACCCCGTGGACTATAGCCCACCAGGCTTCTCCGTCCATGGGATTCTCCAGGCAAGAATACTGGAGTGGGTTGTCATTTCCTTCTCCAGGGGATCTTCCCGACCCAGGGATTGAACCCCGGTCTCCTGCATTGCAGGCTTACCCTCTAATAAATAGCAGCACAGTATTCCTTAGGAATCTGCTCTTCTAAAACAGGAATTTTGAAAACACACTTGTTTTTTGACTGAGAGGCATGGCATGTGGGATCTTCGTTCCCTAACTAGGAATCAAACTTGCAACCCCTGCAGTGGAAGCGAAGAGTCTAAACCACTGGACTACCAGGGAAGTCCTGAAAACATATTACTAGAGTTTTAAATGACAAAGTGCATTTAATTGGGTAAACAGAAGTAATAAGAGGTCCATGATTACTAAAATGAATAAGAAAACATAGTGGGGAGATTTATGAATGGAATGAAACACTGTCCACTGATTGTGGACCCTTATTATGAGCCTTCAAGTTTCAACAGCCCTGACCCACAGAGAAAAAAATTAAACTGTCTAGATTCCATAGAGAACAGCTAAAAGAACAAACAATTTCCAACTCAACTCTGTCCCTATACTTTTTTCACATAATGCTTTTAAAATCTTTTAACTTATTCTTTAAAATCTAAAGTAGTGATGTTATTAAAAAGTTAAACCTAATTGTCACTAGACTACTAGTTGAGATTTCATATTTTCTTATATATGTTCAGAATGCATGATGAGATATTTTTTTTAATTTGGAATTGCCTTTAATTTGTTGCTATAATCAGGCTCTAACAGAATTTCTCAAACTTGAATATGCATATCAATTACTCAGAGATCTTGTTAAAATGCAGATTCTGTTTCAATAGGATTAAAATCAACCAAGTTTGAGATGCTGAATTTCCAACAAGCTCCCTGGTGATACTGATGCTCTTGATCCAAGGATCATACTCTGAATAACAAGGGCTTAGACTTGACTTTTACCATTCCAATCTAAAGCTTGTCCATCTGATAGCTTTCCTTTTAGTAAGTTAAGTCAGACCTGGGGACAATGTCAGAAACAAAAATAATAGTTTTAAAATAAATATCTCATGCCCCAGTCAATATTGAAAAAAAATTCCTGAATAGTGTTTTCTTATGGTCAAATTGCTAGTTCTATACAGATGTAAACAGGTTATTCTTTGTATGCCATAAGCTTGTCTTAAACTCTTTGTAATATTTTTTAATTAACATGTAGCAAGAAATAGGCCTCTGAAAGTTGAGAACCACAAAACAATAAAAGAAGTAAACCCTTTTGTTGAAAAGCTCCAATTCCCATGTTAATGTCTCAATCACAGCCTAATTGTAACCCAATTAGGAAAATTAAGATAAGTAGAAACAGCTGGAACAGAGGCACTCTGAGTGAAGTGAACCCTCTGCACTCATTATTTGATGGAGATCATTACCCAGCTCTACATACAGTGTGTGATATTTAATATGATTGGGCTAATTTATATCTGAGAAGAATAAGAACACCTTATGTAAAGAAATGAACTGGTCTATTAGCTCTGATTCTTTAAACAGTCTATTATCTGAGATTTCAAGTGCAGTCATGTGATAAGCCTAGGAAATACTGCTAGTCCTCTTTCAGTCTTTCTCTACAGCATTCCCCTTCTACTTTTTGATCATGGTATTATATTCATCCTATGTATCTTGCAACCAAAAATGCATGGTTGACAACACTGAGACTTCCATTTTTCACTTTTACGTGTGGTTAGTGTTAAAAAGAGAATAAATGCTTGCTTTGATTTTTATATCAGTAATTACATAACTATATAGTCTTCCTGTTCAAGGAACTCATACATATTGAAACAAAAATCCCACATTGTTATAGCATGTTACTTAAAAACACACATCAAGCATCGCAAGGAGAATTTTTTTTTCTTTTATTGTGTTTAAATGAAATAAAGGTTAACTAAACCTATTATTGTGATCATTTCACAATATATGTAAGTCAAACCATCATGTTGTACACCTTAAACTTATTACATATATTAATTACTTCTCAATAAAATTGAAAAAATAATAATACAAGTTAAGTAGTTGTAAGTAATGACTTAAGCATTCCAAGACTTACTTTCCTCATGTACAAATGATGGGCAATAACAATGAGGAAAATGTGGAGACAGTGTCAGATTTCATTTTCTTGGGCTCCAAAATCAAGGTGGACTGTGACATGTTCTCAGCCATGAAATTAAAAGATGCTTGCTCCTTGGAAGAATAGCTATAACAAACTTAGTGTATTAGAGGGCAGAGACGTCACTTTGTCGATAAAGGTACATATAGTCAAAGCTACAGTTTTTCCATTGGTCACATATGGATGTGAAAGTTGGACCATAATGAAGGCCGAGCACTGTAGAACTGTTGCTTTTGAACTGTAGTGCTGGAGAAGACTTTTGAGAGTCCCTTGGACTGCAAGGAGATCAAAACAGTCAACCCCAAAGGAAATCAACCTTGAATATTTATTGAAAGGACTGATGCTGAAGTTGAAGCTCTAATATTCTGGCCACCTGATATGAAGAGATTCCCCACTGGGAAAGACCCTGATGCTGGGAAAGATTGAGAGCAAAAGGAGAAGGGGGTGACAGAGGATGAGATGGACGGCATCACTGATTCATTGGACATGAGTTTGAGAAAACTCAAGGAGATTGTGAAGGATAGGGAAGCCTGACGAGCTGCAGTTCATGGAATTGCAAAGAGTCAGACACAACTGAGAGACTGAACAACAATAAACAGTGCGTATCTTATAGGACTGTTGAGATGATTAAATGAAAATAATTCATGTAAAACATGGATTGTGCTTTGCTAATGTAGCTACTCAATAAGTATTCATTATATTTATGCATGGGGACCCAACACTTTGATGATTATGATTCATAATCTCACTCACTCAAGGTCAACTCCTAGAGAAGTAAATTCACTGTCATTTATAGATTGTCCATCGTGTATATACAGAATATCTCACCATCCCAGGAGGTCCATCTGCAATTATGCTGTGGAGTACATAAAAACAAGTAAATGACAGGAACAAAGAATATTTCTGATAGGTAAGTCAGCAATGTGAATATAAACTAAAATATTAATGAAGACAGGTTCATATTTTCTTGGTGTGTTTCCATTTTAAATGGAAATCCCAAACCATTACATTTTCTTGCCTACCATGTTTAGTTTTTATCTATAATTTCTGCATTTTGAGTGGACAGAGTAAGTATACACAATAGTGCAATATAATGAACGATACCTAAGGACTACAAAGTCCTGCCCCCCTTTTACACACACACACTATTCAGCTACATATTAATGGGAAATGTAACCAAATAAAAAAGGGCCCTAAGTAAAGTCTGGTAAATCTGAACTGTGTCCATACAATACTAACATTCAATTTTATCAAGGGTGATAAACTACTTATCATTGTGGGAGGTAGAATTGCTTCATGGAATCAATCAGTGATTGGCTGAGTTCACTGATCAATTCAATCAACTTGTTTTGTGTGATATGTCTGGAGGGGGAGTCTGCCAGGGTTAGCAATGTCAAGCACCACTCTGGTTTACACAGAAATGATAGTCCCTTACCGTTTTAGGGCTGGAGATTGCTCTCAGATTCTATAAGAAAATAAGCTGGCTATATTTTGTAATACCAGTAAAAAGAAATCAAAAGAGATGAGTTCTCTGGTACATATGTAATGTGGTATATCCACAGGATAAATGGGCTAAATTCTGTTTCTGATATAGCAATCTCAGACCCAGAAGATTAAAAATAATATATTCATGACTGTGACCAGATTTGCATTAATATAGCTAAAGGTAAAATTTTACCCCTTGTGTTTATGCTTCTAGACAATCTGGTACTTAATTTGGGGGGGGGGGGTTCTATTTCCAATATCCCCAGGGGATATGCATAAATAGAAAGTTCAGCTACTTAAAAGTGACATGGAAGCAGTTCTGCATACATTTTATGATTAATGAAAACACATACACACAAAAGCAGTTCCTAACTAGCTAAGCCTGATAAGTTTAGATTTATACTCCACAAGCCTGATTATTTATGGTCCATTTATTTTCATACTAATTATAGGACAACCAAATAGTCAGTGAAATTTCACTGTTATTTTGAAGAATGATAACTAAATTGGGTTTCCCTGGTGGCTCATATGGTAAAGAATCTGCTTGCAACACAGGAGACCTGGGTTCGATCCCTGGGGTCAGGAAGATCCCCTGGAGAAGGGAAGTGCTACCCACTCCAGCATTGCCTGGAGAATTCCTTGGACAGAGGAGCCTGGTGAGCTAAGAGTTGGACACGACTGAGCGACTAACACTTTCACTTTCAGTCAAATTAGTCTGCACATTTTTTTGGACTGTTTTATTTTCCCAAGAGAGTTTTTATATTTTAAAGAATCTGAAGAAGAATTGAACAGGCATAGTATTAAGAATAAATGTAGTTCTTAAGGAAGAACAATTTCAAATAACATTAATGAATCTGAAAATAATAGGTGCTTTTTTAAGGACCAATATTTAGCAGTTGAGTATGTAAATTCATCATTATTAAGATAATATAAGATTATTCAGAAAAACAAATTCTGTTAGAGAAAGATTTCATAGCAACTCTAAAGTTTTCATTACATGCAATACACACAAACTTGTAAAAACTCTCCTGGCTCCCTAACTCCCACAGATTCATCACTTCCCTCTGCACAGCCTTCTGTGGAGGTGGGGCATGCATTTGGTCCAGGGTGTGGAAATAAGCTGGGGCTTGTAGGAGCATCATGAATCCTGCTTAAGAGGTTGGGAGAAGCTTCTACCACTGCTTTCTATTCATGATTCCACAGGAGAAATTTCCATAGCAGGCCTGCTGAATTTCCTGATCAAAGACCCACTGCAAATCCTGCTATGGAAAGAAAAATGGGCCAAAAAGCTGAGGTGCAGCAGGGGCACTGGCATGCTCTAGATGGACGGTAGTGAGAGACTGGGCATCCAAACTTAGAGGACTACAACCAATCCCAGAATGTCTAGAAATACTCATAAATAGGGAGATGATGAGAGGTGTTCCAGATATGGGAATTTTATTTATGCTGCTGAGAAGGTAATTGGAACTGGAAAGCTTGGGCACAAAATTGTTTCTGATGTGCCAAGTGTAGCAAGAGTCTGGTATCAACTACACTGACTAGGAAAAAAGGTGAAATCTACTGTAACAGATGCTATGCAAAGAACTTTGGGCCAAAGAGTTTTGAGCAGGAGCCCTTCCTTGTTCACGCTCAATGAAGGTATAAACTCAAAACCCAGATAACACACTGAGACTCTCCACATAATCAAGATGCAGGTTATCTAACACTAAACTGCTGTAAAATTCTACCAGCACTTAAATTCTACATGTTATGTTGTACTTGGATTGACTGAAAGACAGCACTCTATCCTTCTTCTTTATCCATCAATATTTTCAAGAATCATTTCTTTTACATTTTACATAAAGCTTTAACTAGGAAAAAACAACATCTCTATTCGATATAGTAATTCAAAATTGTATGGATTTGTGCTCAGTCGTGTCTGATTCTTTGTGACCCCATGGACCCTGACCCTGACCCATGGGATTTTCTCAGCAAGAATACTGGAGTGGATGACGATGCCCTCCTCCAGAGAATTTGCTGACCCGACCCAGGAATTAAACCTGTGTCTCCTACATTTCTTGCATTGCAGGAGGATTCTTTACCACTGAGCCACCAAGGAAGCCTCAAAAGTGTATACATTAATATTAAATAAGTGTAAAATGATACAACTTCTGTTTGTTTACCTTTCAAAATTATTCCTCATTTGCACTGCTTTGCAATTGGGACTAGACCATTAATTTCACTAAAGCTCTTAACATCTATAAATTTTTTTCTGGCTTAATTTTCCTGTGCACTTTTAAAAATACGTGTAGATTATAAAAGGCACCAAGGCAAAAATCTGCAGATTGTCTAAGAGGTCAAAAGCTGAATGTGAGGAATTCTCACAGATTGCAATTGCCACAGGCCACGGAAAGGAATCACATGAGTAAAGCAGAGATTTCCAAGGAGCATATGCTCTCCAGGAAAAGTAGAATCTCGTTCTATCCAACATATGCTTGACATTTCCTTCATCCCATATTCCCTCAACAACTCCACCAGTTCTGCTCAGGTCTTCAGTATGTGGTAAAAAACCTATTTTTTGAGGAGATTTCTCTGCTGATTTTATCAAACCCAAGTTACTAATTTTGTGTTTTATCCCTGAATGACAGACTTTGAAATCTGCCTGTTCTTTGCTTTTGATACCCTATTTTGTTTAAACATGCCCCCTTTCCATGTCTCTAAGTAATTCTTATTCATTCTTTCAGATTCCGTTTTGATCTTAGTTCATGTAAGTCAGGGTAGCTAGGTTACTCTGCAGTAGCAAATAATCCCTAAATCTCATGGCTAAAAATATTGTGTTTATTTTGCATTCATACCAGATGTTTCATGTGGTTTGGTAGGACGTTCTGTTAACTGCAGGTCCATAGGGCTGACAGAGCCCTATCTCATTCTTTCAGGATTGTTATGGCAATTAATAGGGAAGAAAGTGCCAAGACACCATGCACTGGTTCTTCAGGGTTCCATGCAAAATGTAAAACAACACCTCTGTCCACATTTCATAAATGAAGCAAGTCATCTGAACACACCTAACTCAAATGGGGGTATTGGGAATGCAGTCTACAGTGTGCCCAACAGAAGAGCTAGCACTTGTGATGGTTTCTTTTATCATCTAGGGGATAAAAATTATGTCATGCTCATCATGATATGCCCTGGTTATGTATCTTTTAGATTCTGTATATCCTGAGTACATACTCTGTGTCTAACAATTTATGCTATTTATTATTAATAACAAATTATCTTTGCTCTTTAGAACAGGAATCAATATTTAACCATAAGTTAATTAATCATTCCATCTCTAACTAGCAAAACCAGAAAAAGCTGAAAAAATGAATAGGTCTTTGAGATGACTTTCTTCCTTTTTTTTTTTAAACTGAGGGAAAACATTCAGCAAATAGTGAGATTTTACAGTCAAAGGTAAAATAGTGAACACAGGGTGAGGAAAGGTCTATTACCTTCTTAATTAGCCCTCCACTTTTTAAGGCAGGGAAATATTCAGCCAAATTGGAAAACTTACCATAACATTGAGAAGGAACCTAAATTTTCACCCAAGATCATATAAAACATAAGTGAGATCCCAGAAATAATTTCCATTTTATTTTTGACTAGGGCATAGCAAAACACTTAGATTCGCCCATAAGAGGAAAACACTCTCTTCTATGCTCAAATATAGAAGACTGTGGAGGTGTTAATGACAGATCTAGGAGAATAGTAACATCTGCACATGGGCAAAGATTCCCAAAGGCTGACTGACAACTCTGCTTTAGCAGATAGTTCTTGGAAGGGAAAAATGAGTTTCTGTTATCACTTGTCACTGCTTCTCTAATGAACACTGTCTGGATCTGACTGACAATGTCCCCCCAGCTGTACCCAAAGAAGGTTATATAATAGTGCTAGGGAAAACATCTGTCTTTTGTGCTGATGCTCCATCTGTGCCCAGCATACAGATTCTTTCTTCCTGGGTGCTAGTCATGATCACACAATTTTCTTGGACTTTCAATTGCCTTATTTTGTAATTGATTTTATGTTTCATCATTAGCATAAGTTTCCTAACTCCTATAGGGTTTGTAAGTTTTTACTAACTTAATCTTCCTGTTCATTTCTTTAAAAATATGAGAAATGCTCTTAGGTTAATGCAGCTAGATGAACATAGGGCAGAACCAATTTGTGGAAAGAAAGATGAGAAGTCTTAGAAAAGCAAAGTCATACTTTCATTTACATAACAAAGAAGAGGGTCCTGGGCTCTTCTTTAATAAAATTTGAAATACAGCTAAATTTTTTTTAATTAATCAAATTAAGATGCTTATCTGTTTTAATTCCCTATCATCTTAGCAACTTGAACATAGTAGATTCTATGTAAATTTTGCTTCAAGACAATGATGATCCTCATTCAGTGAAGGATAATAATGTCCAGATAAATAAACAGTGCTGTAAACCAGTTCAGGCTCACCCTACTACCCAATAGCTCTGATGAACTTAATAATGATAAACATGAGGACAAAATTATATGGTGGAGAAGTATTTCCCACTCTGATCCACTTGCAACATTTCCAGAAGCTCATTTTTCAATGCCTTTCTAGTGTCATGTACCACACTGCTATTTCATTTACCAAAAAATACACCTTAGGATATATCTTTCCCTTAGGCTTTTACTCTAATATAATTTCTACCATTGTCTTCTATTTACACAGAACAAATAAGAACTGTTTTGGCAATCATAGTAAGACAGGAAAATTTACCTCCAATTTTTCACTTCTCTTGGTCTTATCATAGTAAACCCTATGCATAGTAAACCTAGAAATTTACTTGCTTTCTCAGAATAATAATATTTGTATAACTATAAAAGGCCATTCCTGTAAAAGTCAAAAAAGATTTGTCAATGAGGAATGCTATAATTGTACTCTGATTTGAAAACTATTCCCTTTTTTTTCAATATTTACAGAGGCAAAACCCAAAATGCTAGTGTCTCTCTGAATTATGGTAGATGTACAAAGCTGATCAGCATAAATATATAATAACTATGTTTTATTTGCTGCCACATATTCATATTAAGTACACAGTTTTAACATTTGCATGCATGTCTTTTGAAAAAAGGCAAAAAAGAAAAGATTAGAGCATAGTGTTTTACCACCTTATTGAGAATTATAGTAATTAGTTGTATGAAATAAAAATGAGATCTACACTAAAAATAGAAGCTAGAAAATCACTGGTATTTATAAAAAGCCTACATGTCCACAAAAGAGGAACGAATAAAGAAGATGTACATATTAAATATATACAATGGAATACTACTCAGTCATAAAAAGAACAAATAATGTCATTTGCAGCAACATGGATGGACTTGGAGATTATCATACTAAGTGAAGTAAGTCAGAGAAAGCCAAATATCATATTATATGGCGTATATGTGGAACACAAAAACAGTACAAATGAGCTTATTTGCAAAACAGAAATACAGTCACAGATGTAGAAAACAAACTTGTGGTTACCAGGGGGTAAATGGGGAGGGATAAATTGGGAGATTGGGATTGACATATACACAGTACTATGTATAAAATAGATAACTAATAAGGAACTACTTTATAGTACAGGGAAGGATACATGTATATGTATAACTTATTCACTTTGCTGTACACCTGAAACTAATGCAACATTATAAATCAACAATACACCAATAAAAATTAAAAAAACAAAGAATTTGAAATGATAGAGTTTTTGAGGTAAGTTAGAGAGACTGTGTACAGTAAGTAGAAAATAAAGCTAAGAACAAAACCCAGAGAAAAACTATCCTGTATATATAAAGCATAAAAAGATGCTGAAAGTAAATTTAAAAAGAATAAGTCATAGATGGAAAACCAGAAAATTATGTGTCATAGAAGCCTACAGAAATATTTTCAAGAATCAGTATGTTGTCAGTGATATATACGTAGCTGAAAAGTCAAGTAAGGTAAGAACTGAAAAGTATTTTGCAATTTAAAATTCATAAATGGAATTAATATAATTGGTTTCCATAGAATGTGTGTCTGTGTGTGTATAGGGAGAGATGAGGAAAAAAATTATGGAGACAATTCAAGATTGGCTCTGAAGTAGTCAGAAATGAGATGACCACGAAGTAGGGTTAAGGAGTAAGAATAGGAAAGGAATGAACATCAAGTAGGAAAGTGTGGTAGATAAAATAATGGTTCCCCAAAGATGTTTATGCCCTCACCCTCGAACCTGTGAATGTGTTAACTTACATAGCAACAGTGACTTCGCAGGTATGATTAAGTTTAGTATATTGAGTTGGAAAGATATTCCTGGATTTTCTGGGTGGGCTCAACCCTAAGAGGGTTCTTCTAAGAAGAAGGCTCCTGTCAAAGAAAAAGTAAGAGGTTGGAAGCAGAGATTGGAAGCATGATTGGTTTATGGGGTCCACAAGGGGAGAACTCAAGGTATCCTCTAGAATTTGGAAAAGGCAAGGAAACAGATTCCCTTTTCAAAGCCTCCATGAGGAATAGAGCTCTACTGACACCTTAATTTTAGCCCTTAAAGATCAATTTCTGATATAATAAGTTTGTCTTGTTCTAAACCACTAAAGCTGTAATTTGTTACAGAAGCAATAAGAGAAAAATATAGAATGCATTGGTACAAAAAAGTAAAATATAATAAAAGAGAGGAAGTCAATAGTATGATAGTTCTGAGAAGCAGGAGAAGATGGAATCTGAAGCCACCGAGGAGAGTTGAGCCTGGGAAAAAGGAGTGGAACCAGAAGATTTAGGTGCAGAAAAACCTGCTTCTGCAGGTTTAGGAGGCTGGGATGTGAAAAAAGGAAAGGAAGGTTTGAGAAGAGAAATAGAGGTTTGAACTAGTTGGATAGCGTGTTAGAAAGAAGCCTTGGAAAATATAAAGAATTTCCAGGAAGTATTAAAAGACTTCAAGAGATGGTAGTCTATACATACAGAGGAGCACATGTCTGCGTGATTATGTGATTTTATTTTCAATTGCTTATTAGTTCGGATTCAAAAAAGCCAGATGTATGGATTGATTTTTAGGGTGGGACAGTAAGGCAAAGGAAAACATATCATTGGCAAGAATGTAGTTAAAAGGATTACAAATGGGATTCTAAATCTACCTGCTCTAAACTGTTACTGAGAGAAGTTGAAATATTTACCCAAGAAAACACAGCTAGGAGGAAAAGCTAGTCTTTGTAGTATTATTGCATTTTATGTGTTTCCTAGTCATTTTGCCATGTAACAGAGTCTTTTTTTTTTTCAGTAAATTAACTCATTGTGAGGTTCTTCCAGACTAAATGCACAGAAGCTCTCAAATTCCAATATTTTGTACAGAAAATGCTTAAATTTCCCCAATGTGATTTTTATCAGAGCAAACACTTCTGTATTCTTGTTGGAACATATCTCCAAAACAATAATTGCTAAACTTAAATCAAAACACAGATGTTTATTTTTACATCTTTCCAAGAATAGAGCAAATAAAAAAAAGGTCAAGGTTAATATTTAAAAGACAGAAAGAAAATAGAAAGTGGAAGATATTTGCACAATACAGTAGAATTTCACTTTAATGGAATTTAGTTTATACAATACAAATAGTGATATATGTATGTAAACAGATATATGCAAATAGTTAATAACAAGAGATAAACACATAATGTCACACAGGAAACAAAAGTCATTGATGAGGCTATAGACTACTATGTAAAAAATGATGACTATCAAGAACTATGAAGGATTTGAAATTTTAACCTACTCATAAGCAAACAATTTAGCCTTCCATCACTATATAGATGCTGGTAGAAGGCACATAACTCCCAGGCTAAAGAGCAAAGAGAGCTGATAACTCATACCAGTAGCTGCTGCTGCTGTGCTAAGTCGCTTCAGTCATGCCCAACTCTGTGCGACCCCATAGACATCAGCCCACCAGGCTCCTCTGTCCCTGGGATTCTCGAGGCAAGAACAGTGGAGTGGGTTGCATTTCCTTCTCCAATGCATAAAAGTGAAAAGTAAAAGTGAAGTCGCTCAGTCGTGTTGGACTCTTCGCAATCCCATGGACTGTAGCCTACCAGGCTCCCCTGTCCATGGGATTTTGCAGGCAAGAGTACTGGAGTGGGTTGCCATTCCCTTCTCCACAGAGCAGTAGCAGTAACCTCAATTTCATCACTTTGCATCAGTTGCCAAACCACATCCTCACATGATAATGAAAAGAGGGCCTGATGATAACTGCAAAGGAATATGTTTTGTTACAAAAGAGGAACTCCGAGCATTAGGCAATTCCAATCTTTTTCTTAGTGCTTCAGAGGGAGGTGCTATGTCTATTTCCCAAGGTTATTTCCTATGCAGACATCCTTGAAAAGAGTCTGGAAAAAAGGGCAGCTACTGCCTTGTTAGCAAGACAGGCAGAAACATGAGAGATCCACGAAGACCTGTCTTCTAAAAACTCTTTAATTGAAGAAGGATCATCATTGGGCACCTGCAGATTCTAGATTAATCAATATACCTGCACTTATACTTTTGGGAAATGAAGGGTAATCATTGTGAAGTGTACCCATGTATTTCTAAATATCTTTTTCACTGAACACTGTCTTAACAAACTTTCCATCATTCTCTATAATTATTTATTATTTTCAAAGTGGAAACAGAATTTAAAGGTTTTGGACACCAAGAAAGGAGTAAATCTATAAAACAATAAAGGGGGAGTAATTAATTTAGAGCTAAAAGCTAGTAGCATCTCTGAAATGGACTCATATTAAAAAACTCTATGATAAAATAGAAAGTCCATTGCTGTAACTATTCCCACCTCTATCATATGTACTATGTGATTCAGTTCAGTTCAGTTCAGTCGCTCAGTCGAGTTCGACTTTTTGCGACCCCATGAATCACAGCACGCCAGGCCTCCCTGTCCATCATCAATTCCCGGAGTTCACTCAAACTCACGTCCATCAAGTTGGTGATGCCATCCAGCCATCTCATTCTCTGTCGTCCCCGTCTTCTCCCACCCCTAATCCTTCCTAGCATCAGAGTCTTTTCCAGTGAGTCAACTCGTCGCATGAGGTGGCCAAAGTATTGGAGTTTCAGCTTTAGCATCAGTCCTTCCAATGAACACCCAGGATCGATCTCCTTTAGAATGGACTGGTTGGATCTCCTTGCAGTCCAAGGGACTCCCAAGAGTCTTCTCCAACACCACAGTTCAAAAGCACCAATTCTTTGGCAATCAGCTTTCTTCACAGACCAACTCTCACATCCATACATGACCACGGGAAAAACCATAGCCTTGATTAGATGGACCTTGGTTGACAAAGTAATGTCTCTGCTTTTTAATATGCTATCTAGGTTGGTCATAACTTTCCTTTAAGTCAAAACATAGATTTAGTGTACAGAATATGGCTCCAGTTACTTTTTTAAGAAACATGAGATGTTTCTGAAAATGGTATGAAGATGAAATTTTAAAAATTATAATTTCTGGAATAAAAAATATTTCTTTTGGACCTTTCAGTTCTCACTTCTGAGGCTCATCTTGCCCACATTCTGAACGATTAGCTGTCTCTGTTGATATGCTAGAAATAGCATCATCTTCATTATCACACTTGTAAAAATTAATTCATATGAAAATTGTAATAAGCTTTTGAATTTTGGGTACCACAGTCTCTTTTTTCGTAGCATTTATAGTTCTCTTACCAATAACCCTGGAAAATTACACATCCATGGACTCATTCTCTAATTTAACAAGTCATTCTTAAGCACCTACTATGTGCAAATGACTGTTCTGGGCAAGAAAGCTTTCGGACCCTATTCTGACTGAATTTAAATTTAAATGGAAAAATAAAATAATATTATAACATATTTTGCAATAAAATAAATAGACAAGATGATGTGATGAAATTCTGGGAAAGGATTTTACAGCGTATGAAAATGAAGAGCTTCTCTATGGATGAGACATGAGTTAAGAGACTATAAACACACAAGAATCAGTACTGCCAGGTCCTTAAGTAAACAGTGCAGGGAAAGAATGGAAACGGCAGAGGTAGGGTCCCAAAACAAGGAAGAGGAACAAGAGTCTGTATGACTGTAGGATGGTGAATGAGAAGAATTCAGAATCAGGTGAGACAGCTGGTAGGCCTAAAGGCTGGAGCAAGAAGTTTGGATTTTATGCTTTAAAAAACTGTAGTAACTGAGGAATTCTTATAGCTGGAAAGAGGCATTATTTGACTGGCTTTGGTGGCTCAGTGGCAAAGAATCTGCCTGCTAATGCAGGAGACACAGGTTCAAACCCTGGGTCAGGAAGATCCCTTGGAGAAGGAAATAGCAACCCACACAAGGATTCTTGCCTGGAAAACCCATGGACAGAGGAGCCTGGGAAGTGAAAGAATTGGACACAACTTAGTGACTAACAACAACAAAAATACCGTCATTCTAAATACTGTATGAACAACTGATTTAATGGGGCCCAGAAATCATGGCAGGAAAATTGGCATATTTAGAAATATTTGAGTTATTCCTTTTTTTTTTTTCCCCTTGGCGGCACCTCAGGGCATATGGAACTTCCTCAACCAGGGATCAAACCATATTCCCTGCAGTGGAAGTGCAGAGTCTTAATCACTGGACCATGGTAAGCCCTGAATTATTCCTAAAAGCATGTGATGAGGTGTTGGAGGAGGAAAATATGAGTGAGAAAAATAAACATTTCCCAAGTTGTGAGCTCTACAATGTTATTTACTTAGGAGGGATATAAAATATAATGCATACTAGACATGATAAACTTCAGATACTGATTTTATGTCCAACTGAAGATGTAAAATAAAATATTGGATTAATCATCTGATCATATTAAATGAGCACTCATCATATACAAATATTGTTTATAATCATGGTATTAGATGCAATCACCTGGGTTGAAGGTAGATAGAAAAGAATGAAAAGTCCTCCAGCTTAACCTCAGGGACACGTCTAAATAGGTATATCCTGAAAAGAGGGCCTAGGAAGGAGGGAAAGAGAGAGGAGAGGAAAATCAGGAATGTGTGATTTCAAAGAATTCAAGAGAGGAACCATTCCATAAAGAATGGAGGTTGATGAGATTTCAAGTAAGATGAGGCTAAAGAAATATTGGTAAGTTTGGCAATGCATTGTTTTTTATCAACTAGTATAGTCACATTAGTTGTGAGGAGAGAAGTCCAGCTAAAATTGGTTAACAAGTAAACAGAAGATAAGAAAATCAGATACGAATTGTAGAAGATTATTTGAATATTTTTCTATGAAGATAAATAGAAAATTACCTGTCACTGAAGGGGTTGTGTCATTAAGAATGAATTATTTTTTGTACAGTAGAGTTATAATTCATTTAGTAGGAGACAGTAGACCAGTTAATGTCAATAATCCAGTGGAGCAGCAGAATAATCTGATGATTTAGAAGAGAATGGTGAAGAGTGAATAAGCTAAAATTTTGAATAAAATCAAATGAATATTATCCAGAACCAAGGAAAAAGAAGGGATTTTGATAAAAGTATGGGTTAAGAGAAAAGACAGAAATTTATGTTGGATTACAGGAAAAAGTAGGGGGGTTCCCTAGTGGCTCAGAGGTAAAGAATCTGTCTGCCAATGCAAGAGACACAGGTTTGATCCCCGGATCAAGAAGATCTCCTGGAGTCAGAAATGGTCACTCACTCCATTCTTGCCTGGGGAATCCCATGGACAGAGGAGCTTGGTGGGCTACAGTCCATGGGGTCATGAAGAGTTGGACATGACTTAGTGACTAAAGAGCAACAAGTAGAGAAAATAGTTTGTTTTCAGAGTTAGATTTGGTTTTTTAAGGAAGCAAAACTGGAGTCATTACATGAGAGTGAAGGGTGGTGGGAAAGGAAGGTGCTGAGAACTTGGAAAATAAATAACATATACCAACAAAAAATAGTAGGTTTACTTAGTAGCACTACGATTTGTTTGCAGTTAGGAATTACTAGTGAAACAGATCACCATGCTTGTGACATTTCTCCCCAGCTACAGCCGGCAGTTTTGTGGCAGGTGTAGAGATAGAAGATCCTGCGTTCAAGCATGATAGAGTTCAGTTCAGTTCAGTCACTCAGTCGTGTGTGACTTTTTGTGACCCCATGAACTGCCGTATTCCAGGCTTCCCTGTCCATCACCGACTCCTAGAGTTTGCTCAAACTCATAGAAGTTGAGTGGAAAGGGAGTTGTGAATATTTTCAATGCAGGTTTTTTAATGATGGCTCAGTATATACTGAGTGAAAATGGAAGTGCAGGAAGGATGGTGCTGATGAAGGATGAAAATAACTATGGTAGGAGAGAATGAATCAGTAAGACGTGGTAGTAGAAAAGTGATGTGCTGAAAATAAAAGTTTTCAGAACTGAGGACTTCCTATTGCTTCCTAGATCTGAGGGATGCAGGCAAAGCATTATCCTCAGCAGAGAGTTAAATTTTAGATAAGGTCAGGAGGTGAGTATAAGTAAAAGACTAAAGATTTATGGCTTGCTAATTACTGGTTCAGAGCTTCCAAGGGCACAGTGCCTTAATCTTGGCCTTCACAAAAGGGATGAAAGAAGAGAACAGATTAAGAGATGTCCAAGATGGCACGGAAATTAGAGTTCAGGTGCTAATGCATTAACTGAGATGCCCAGTTTCTGGAAATGATGAATATTCCCCACAGTAAGCAATGGTAAACAGTGGGATTTGAAATGACTGTGTCATTGAGCAAAGTGGGCCATTAGTTCAAGCTTGTTGTTATGGGTTCTTGGAACCATTAGTCTGTTTTATAGCTAGGAATGCTATAACACTGTTGAGTAGGGATGTGATAGCAGAAGTGTTCCCTCTAGATCCTAAGGCAATATGGTTAAAATTATAACCACTGTAGTTATACTGGTATACTATATCAAAAGTAAAATAGACACAGCTGCAAATTCTGGTTACATAGTTTAATTTCTAGGAGAACTAACTAGTTTAATTTCTAGGTGAACATAACTTTAAGCCAAGAATTTTTTCATGTGTTAAGAAAGAAACATAAAGAAAACTATAGAGAAGATAGGTAATCACTCTTATCTCAGTAGGGTGAGGTGACTGTTAAAGATTGAGTGAAATGAGGTGTCACAAAGTACCTTCTGGATGTCTGGATGTTATTTTTCTCTCTCACCTTTCTTAAGGGACCTGTGTCTTCCCACCTCTTTCCCTCATCCCACTACCTCATTAGTATGCAATATACCAGCTAAGTAATAATGATAAGCTTAACAATTGAAAGAAGTGGTATTCATTTTTGTGATAGCCTGGCTCCTAGCAAGTTCCTTAAGTATTTATCTGTCAAATTATCAAAATGTGTAACTGTGAACATATTAAATCTTCAGATCCAATTATTGCAACTTGAGTACTGAAGAGTTAAGCAATATCATTTTTATAATTTAGGAAGATGTTAAATCTCTCTGAAATGCTGGAAAAAGGTAACTGTTGGTACTTGAGTATCTCCTTTTACTTTAAAGGGAACTTTTCAAGGTAATGTGATTAGAAATTCAAGATAGAATTATTCATCTGCCAAAGGGGTCATCTTCCATTTGAAACAGGGTTGCCAAAGTAAGAAAGACAGCCACATGTAGCCCATATTTTAAATGCCAGGGCTAATGCAATCTTTATTGTATGTCACAAATAGGTGGACAATACAGCTTTTCCTCTTTGTAAATTCTCATCAGCTCCCTTGATTAATGTTTACTGAATTCCCACAAAGAACATGACTCTGTACCTGCATTGAATTTATTCATTTCCTCAAACTGATGAATCAGCACTATTGGATGAAAGGATGACCTAAAACATGAGTATTCTACAAAAAAATCTTTCAACGAAGATAATGCATTATTCTCCTTTTCAAAGCTTTTGTTTTTAAGGGTGCAGACAACTGGACATTTTCTTTGCCTCACTTCATAAAATGCTTCCTTTGCACTGCTGGTAACATTGCTGCTATTTAACTCTTCTCTTTCTGTTACTGCCTTTACTTAGAAATCATACAGTGAAAGTGAAAGTTGCTCAGTCATGTCCGATTCTTTGTGACCCCATGGACTATACAGTCCATGGAATTCTCCAGAATGCTGGAGTGGGGTAGCCTTTCCCTCTCCAGGGGTCTTCCCAACCCAGGGACCATAAGTAGATTATTTTTTCACAAAGAAGGTGGTTGATTCTATCAGAAGAAAGGAAAAACTGGTAATCTTATAATGCTTATATAAAAATATTGTTGGCATTGTCTTCTCTAAATCGTTTCCCAAAATTTGAGTGGGAAATTGTTTTAAACATTAGATCACAATATATTAGCTCATGCCTTCATTTTAATGTTTTACACAAATTTAATCATTACTCTTCCTGCTAGTTATTTTTCATATACCTGAATTCATATTAATTGTGTTTTTAAAAATGTACTTTTAATATCATTGGGAAACTTTTCTTGTGAATATAACCCAGATCCTGTCTGAGAAGACTTTGGATTCATCACAATGTGCTTCCCTGAAAAGCACTGGAGCCAGGAAAAATAAACTTTGCTAAGATTGCCTGACTGGCATTTTCTTCTTGAATTTTCCCTTTTCCCCTCAACTGTCAAAAGTCTTGGTAGCATGGATATGCTTCTTTATGATTAAGGAACTCAGGAATTAACTTAGCTTCAGACAGGCAGAAGCAGAATATCTAATCATGATGTGATTTTAAAGGCCTTTTGTAAAATTTTGTGTTTTTCCTTTCTTTGCAGGAGGAAGGCTCATTTAAGTGCCTTTGTTGTTTGAAACCGACTTCTGACAACCCCAGCTTCTATTACTCTGCTTCTGTTAGAATCACTTGTGTCTTTGAACAATTTCTGCTTTGCATTTTCCTCTTGCTGCATTCAGTGTGGAGTTTTTTAACTAGAGGCCTTTTTGTTCCTGTTCTCAGACATAAGCTTTCTCATTTACGAGCTGCCCCTCAGAGCTTTAAAAGAAACCTCTTGACTTGTCTTCAGATCAAAGGCACCCAAAATCAAGTGTCATGTCTTTAAGATGCATTGCTTTGTCTATAGTGAAGAGCTGCCACAAAAGCAAATTTTGTTTCAAGTCCAACAGTTTCTTTGCTCTGACCATATTTATGGTCCACTCTGGTACTTCCAATGGTTTTTGAACCTTGGACCCAGTGATGTATTTTGTTTCTACTTCCTCTGATTTGCTTGGTGGGAAAATTTCTGAATTTGAAATTTTGGATGAGACACACATATGAGCAGAGTAACTGAAAGAATACAATTCCCATGGGAACGTGTAGGAATGAGTTGTTGAAAAGTGAAAGTGTTAGTCACTCAGTGACCGCATGGACTGTAACCTCTGTCCATGGGATTCTTCAGGCAAGAATACTAGAGTGGGTAGCCACTAGCTTCTCTAGGGGATCTTTCTGATCCAGGGATCGAACCTGGGTCTCCTGCATTGCAGGCAGATTCTTTACCAACTGAGCCACCAGTTCCTTATTATTTTACACTGAAAGACAGCTCCCACTCCTTTTCTTATTATTGTCCAGCAAAGTACAAATATCAGCATTTAATATGCAAAAGCTGCTACTCATACTCAAACTGTCGATGGCCCAGCAGAAAAATATTCTTCTACATTTAAAGTTCATCAGTGCTTATTGTCTCACTGTATGTGTGGTTTCTCATAGGTGCTACAGAATTCTAAATTCATTAGTTTCCATAAATAAGTCATTTTCTTTGTTTTATCTTTTCATGACCTTTCTCCTAGTATTTAATCATAGCTTATGGCAAAGATCTGTAAAAGCAATTATGAGGCAGCACATGTTTGGCAGTATTGTCATTATCTCATGAGCTAAGAAAGGTCAGATTCTCTCAGTACTTGGGTAGAAATCTCCAAAGAAAAGACAGGTGTCTCATGGATAAGTACTGGGGATTCACAAGGGGGAAGTCTGTCATTTGAGACACACAGCATATTCTTCATAAGACAATCAGGGAACTGCCCGCTCCCCACCATGCCCTCTATTCTAGTGAAATAACTCTTTAGTTTGGGGGCTAGAAGAATTAAATGCACATGTGTGTACAGACTAAAAAGAATGAAAAAAAAGAACATTAACAACTTTTTAAAGCAAGGTTCTGCTAGGAAAGTAAAATAACTGAATGGCTAAGATGTGGAATTGTTTACACAGTATGGTAATTCTACTCATCTCTCTCCCTTCTAAGCTTCACAAGGGAAAAGAAGAAACGGCAGGTATGCGTGGTGATTAATTACACACACATGCCTCCCCAGAGTCATATCATTGTGATAGATGTCTGCATAGTGCTGAAGTCCTCTAATTAGGGGTGACTGAATTTGGTAGATTAAAATTCTAAACATTAGGCTTTAGGGAAAAACTCCAGCTCCCATTCAATTTTCATTAGTTTGGAGTCACTTCATATATTTAAAATCATCTGAGAAATATTTATAGGTTTTCTGAGAAATGTAGCTACACCCCAGGAATGCTGAATTCCCCAATTCTCTTAAATCTATAAGCAAACAGGATTGTTTCAGGGGCACCTTCTGTGTTGGGCCAATGTCTTTAAAACATTGAGATAATCAAGGGAAAATGGGTAGAATATTTTCTAAATTACTGTGCTTGTTTGCTCCATAGTTTCGAAGGCCCTAACCTAATTTTCCAAAGTTTGAGTTTCACATCTTGCTTGGATTTTTGCCTACTCTCTACTTCTGAAGCAATATTTTTATTTCTTAAATATGTTAGCCCTAAATACATCATTCAGTACAGAAAAGTGTCCCAAATATGTTTTCATTTTATCTGCTTTTAATTTCCACTTAAGAAGAAAATTTTATTTGGTATATAACATATAAAGAAAATAATGCTATTAGAATAATTAGTTTAAAAATTAAACACATGTACACCTGGGGCAGATTCATGTCAATGTATGGCAAAACCAATACAATAATGTAAAGTAATTAGCCTCCAATTAAAATAAATAAATTAAAAAACAAGTAATAAAAAATTAAATAGAAAACAATTTCAGCAGGCCACTGAGAGTTAGTGTCTTATAAATTTAATTCAGTTAAGAGATTTAGTAAACTTCCTTAAAATTGAGTGATTTGATCTCAACATTGCTTTGTATTTCAAGAAAACCATGATAGGCAATACCATCTCTGGTGGTCAGTTTCTATGTTTACTTGTTTTTCTTCCTTAGCTTGAATTCCAGAAGAGCAAGGCTGTTTAAATAAATACTAAAAGACTGAAGGGAAGAGTTTGGATGAAGGGAAAAGACTGGGAAAGAATCCTTACTCTAGAATCTGCTCCAACCTCTAAAAATTCTTCCTGGCAGAAATCCTGAACAATGTTCTGACTCAGAAATGCAGACAGAGCCTCAAGCAAGGATTCCTATTATGGAACTAATTCACAATGTTTGAAGACTCTCATCTGCCTGTAAGATGAAAATTTAATGAAAAACTTTATGGGCAACATGATGACCTAAAAGTGGGAAAAATGAAAATCAAGTCTTGAACAAGTAGCAAAACAAAATGAATAACTTCCTCATTTGATTTTAGCTGTTCACTGTACATTTGGAGATACTGGTTATTGTTGGCATTCTTGTATTTGTTTCCCTCTCTATACTTTTGGATAGCTGTGGTAGACTAGAGGTTTCTCTCATGCGTTGCATTAATTTTCCTTGATTTTTATGGTTGACACAGATGAAGTATGGACATTTTCATCTGTTATCTTTCTGATGCCTTAGGTTAGTAGAGAAAGTACTGAACTTGTTTCTTGCCTGTATCATATATTTACCACTTAAAGGTGTATTTATGCCATCTCTACACCAAAGGCACTAGTTAAGAATGAAGGGTGATCTTGAGACACTAAAAGGTGTTATGCACAATTGTAGAGTCATTATGTCAGGTTGTATCTTCTGCTTGTCATTTATATTTTGTTAAGTTCCCTGATAGCTCAGTTGGTAAAGAATTTGCCTGCAATGCGGGAGACCTGGGTTTGATCCCTAGGTTGGGAAGATAGCTCTGGAGAAAGGGAAGGGCTACCCACTCCAGTATTCTGGCCTGGAGAATTCCATGGACTGTATAGTCCATGGGGTCTCACAGAATCGGTTACAGTTGAGTGACTTTCACTTATCAAGTTACTTTATCCCCCTTTCGATCTATTCTGCTTCTAACCATTGTCAGAAAGCTCTAAATTCTATTGTTTAAAAAAGTTCTTTATCCCCTTTTCTACCTGTTCTGCTTCTTAAACATTGCCATAAAGCTCTACAAGTCCATTGGTTAAAATGATCTTTTTTTTTTCTGCAAAAGTTTCTTTATTCTTCAGGCTTTTCAGTTACTTCTTATACAAATATTGAAACCTACTGAAAAAAAAAAAACCTTTTTTGATTCCATTTTAAGGGTTATCTAGTTATCATTGGTATCAAGTAGGACTGTTGTTGTTCAGTCACTCAGCCATGTTCAACTCTTTGCAACCTCATGGATTGCAGCATGGCAGGCTTTCCTGTCCTTCACAAACTCCCAGAGCTTGTTCAAACTCAATTCCATTGAGTCAATGATGCCATCCATACATCTCATCCTCTGTCGCCTCCTTCTTCTCCTGCCCTCATTCTTTCTCAGCACCAGGGTCTTTTCCAATGAGTTGGCTCTTTGCATTACATAGCCAAAGTATTGGAGCTTCAGCTTCAGTATCAGCATCAGTCCATCCAATGAATTTTCAGCTTTGATTTCCTTTAGGAATGACTGGTTTCATCTCCTTGCTGTTAAAGGGACTCTCAAGAGTTTTCTCTAGCACCACATGTTGAAAACATCTGTCCTTCAGCACTCAGTCTTCTTTATGGTCCAAATCTCACATCCATACATGACCTCTGGAAAAAGTATAGCTTTGACTATATGGACCTTTGTAGGCAAAGTGATGTCTCTGCTTTTTAATATGCTACCTAGTTTTTTTGTCATAGCTTTTCTTCCAAGGAGCAAGAGTCTTTTAATTTGATGACGACAGTCTCCATTCACAATGATTTTGGAGCCCAAGAAATTAAAATCTTTCATTATTTCCACTTTATTCCCATCTATTTGTTATGAGGCATGGCAGAGGCATGGGTCAGAGGTGGCCTGCTGCAGGGGTGGGGGCACTGAGTGCAGCGCTATATACATGGGACCTTTTGAAGGAGGTTGCCATTAACTTCATTACCTCCACCATAGTTTGGCCTCAGGTCAAACAGTAGGAAGGGAACACAACACTGCCCATCAACAGAAAATTGGATTAAAGATTTACAGAGCATGGCCCTGCTGATCAGAACAAGACCTAGTTTCCCCCTCAGTCAGTTTCTTCCATCAGGAAGCTTCCATAAGTCTTTTATTCTTCTCCATCAGAGGGCAGAAAGAATGAAAACCACAATCACAGAAAATTAACCAATCTGATCACATGGACCATAGCCTTGTCTAACTCAATGAAACTATGAGCCATGTTTTGTAGAGCCACCCAAGATGGACTGGTCATGGTGAAGAGTTCTGACAAAAAGTGATCCACTAGAGAATGGAAGGGCAAACCACTTCAATATTCTTGCCTTGAGAACCACATGAACAGTATGAACAGGCAAAAAGATAGGACACTGAAAGTTGAACTCCCCAGGTCGGTAGGTACCCAGTATGCTAATGGAGATTAATGGAGAAATAACTCCAGAAAGAATGAAGAGACAGAGCCAAAGCAAAAACAACACCCAGTTGTAGATGTGACTGGTGATGGTAGTAAGTCCTATGATGTAAAGAACAATATTGCATAGGAACCTGGAATGTTAGGTCCATGAATCAAGGCAAATTGGAAGTGATCAAACAGGAGATAGCAAGAGTAAACATCGAAATCTTAAGAATCAGTGAACTAAAATGGACTGGAATGTGTGAATTTAACTCAGGTGACCATTATATCTACTGCTGTTGGCAAAAATCCCTTAGAAGAAATGGAGTAGCCATCATTGTCAACCAAAGAGTCTGAAATGCAATACTTGTTTGCAATCTCAAAAATGACAGAGTGATTTCTGTTCATTTCCAAGGCAAACCATTCAATATCATAGTAATCCAAGTCTATGCTCCAACTAGTAATGCTGAAATTGAATGGTTCTATGAAGATCTACAAGAACTTCTAGAACTAACACCCAAAAAAAGATGTCCTTTTCATTACAAGGGACTGGAATGCAAAGATAGGAAGTCAAGAAATACCTGGAGTAGTAGGCAAATTTGGCCTTGGAGTACAGAATGAAGCAGGGCAAAGGCTAATTGAGTTTTGCCAAGAGAGCGCACTGGTCATAGCAAACAACCTTTTCTGACAACACAAGAGAAGACTCTACACACATACATGACCACATGGTCAATACCAAAATCAGATTGATTATATTCTTTGTAGCCAAAGATGGAGAAGCTCTATATAGTCAGCAAAAACAGTACTGAGAGCTGACTGTATCTCATGAGATCATGAACTCTTTATTGCCAAATTCAAACTTAAATTGAAGAAAGTAGGGAAAACCACTAGACCATTCAGGTATGACTTAAATCTCTTATGATCATATAGTAGAAGTGACAAATAGATTCAAGGAATTATATCTGATAGAGTGTCTGAAGAACTATGGATGGAGGTTCGTGACATTGTACAGGAGGCAGTGATCATGACCATCTCCAAGAAAAAGAAATGCAAAAATGATTTTCTGAGGAGTCCTTACAAATAGCTGTGAAAAGAAGATAACTGAAAGGCAAAGGAGAAAAGGAAAGATATACCCATTTGAATGCAGAGTTACATAGACTAGCAAGAAGAGATAGAAAACCTTCCTCAGTGCTGAATGAAATGAAATAGAGGAAAACACTAGAATGGGAAAGACTAGCGATATCTTCAAGAAAATTAGAGATACCAAGGGAACATTTCATGCAAAGATGGGCAACATAAAGGACAGAACTGGTATGGACTCAACAGAAGCAGAAGATATTTAGAAGAGGTGGCAAGAATATACAGGAGAATTATACAAAAAAGATCTTCATGACCCAGATAATCATGATGGTGTGATCATTCACCTAGAACCAGATATCCTGGAATGTTAAGTCAAGGGGGTCTTAGCAAGCATCACTAGGAACAAAGCTAGGGGTGGAATAGCTAGGAATTCCAACTGAGCTATTTCAAATCCTAAAAGATGATACTGTGAAAGTGCTGCACTCAATATGTCAGCAAATTTGGAAAACTCAGCAGTGGCCACAGGACTGGAAAAGATCAGTTTTCATTCCAATTCCAAAGAAAGGCAATGCCAAAGAATGCTCAAACTACCGCACAATTTCACTCATCTCACACAATAGAAAAGTAATGCTCAAAATTCTCCATGCCAGGCTTCAACAGGATATGAACCATGAAATTCCAGATGTTCAAACTGGCTTTTGAAAAGGCAAGAGGAACCAGAGATCAAATTGCGAACATTCCTAGGATCATCAAAAAAAGCAAGAGGGTTCAAGCGAGACATTAACTTCTGCTTTATTAACTATGCCAAAGCCTTTAACTTGTGGATCACAACAAACTGTGGAAAATTATTCAAGAGATGGGAACACCAGACCATCTGACCTGCCTCCTGAGAAATCTGTGTGCGTGTCAAAAATTAACAGAACTGGACATAGATCAACAGACTGTTTCCAAATTGGGAAGTAGTATGTCAAGGCTGTATATTGTCACCCTACTTATTTAACTTACATGAAGAGTACATCATGAGAAATGCTGGACTGGATGAAGCACAAGCTGGAGTCAAGATTGCTAGGCTAAATATTAATAACCTCAGATATGCAGATGACAGCACCCTTATGGCAGAAAGTGAAGAAAGAACTAAAGAACCTCTTGATGAAAGTAAAAAAGAAGAGTGAAAAAGTTGGCTTAAAATCAACATTCAGAAAATGAAGATCATGGTATCTGGTCCCATCACTTCATGGCAAATAGATGGGGAAACAATGGAAAGAGTGTCAGACTTCATTTTTGGGGTTTCCAAAATCACTGCAGATGGTGACTGCAGCCATGAAATTAAAAGACGCCTGCTCCTTGGAAAAAAATTTGTGACCAACCTAGACAGCATATTAAAAAGCAGAGACATTACTTTGCCGACAAAGGTCTGTCTAGTCAAAGCTATGGTTTTTCCAGTAGTCTTGTATGGATGTGAGAATTGAACGGCCTTTTGAACTGTGGTGACGGAGAAGACTCTTGAGAGTCCCTTGGACTGCAAGGAGATCCAACCAGTCCATCCTAAAGGAGATCAGTCCTGGGTGTTCATTGGAAGGACTGATGCTGAAGCTGAAACTCAATAACTTTGGCCACCTCATGTGAAAAGTTGACTCATCGGAAAAGACCCTGATGCTGGGAGGGATTGGGGGCAGAAGGAGAAGGGGACGACAGAGGATGAGATGGCTGGATGGCATCACTGACTCAATGGACATGAGTTTGGGTAAACTGGTTGTTGGTGATAGACAGGGAGGCCTGGTTGCTGCGGTTCATGGGGTCACAAAGAGTCGGACATGACTGAGCGACTGAGCTGAACTGAGAAATCAGGACCCAACAAAATGTGAATTATATTACTAAGATAAATGGGAAAACAGATATTGAAGACCACAACAACCTCTGATATCTTCTAAATTTAATAAATTTGGAAACGAATATATTCAATAAAGAAACAAAATGCTATTTTATGAGTTAAAACAGGAAAAAAAAGAAACATTGGGTATGCATCTGAAGAAAAAATTTTTTGTACAGGAAACAAATTTATCAAATATTGAATGTATTTATGTTTATTTGTGTATGTCCCATTCTTTGAATCACTGAAGTATTTTTAATTTATTTATCATATGTCAGCATTTATATTCAAATATAGATGCAGACTGGTTTTAGTTCAGTAAGAAGAAAAAAAAGGGATTTTAATGGCCCTAAATAAAACTTTAATGATTAGAGGCAAATTTCTTATCTCAACATTAAGTCTACATAGTGATGATTAGTTGGTAATATTCTAAGTGAATATGTAAACAAGGTAACAGAATCAATGGTATTGAACATAATCCAATTGTACCACTGAATAAGGAAGAGTTGAATCAACTTTGATTTTGCCAGTACTAACAAAATCCATGTGTTTGATTCATTGTACTACCTCACAAATGAAAGGAGATAAATAGATTAGATGTAGGCAGTTAAAATGCAGACAACTAAACTAAAGAATCTCTGTGGCAATAATTAAACAACATTGACCAATTCTATACATGTACTTTGATTTATGCTTTAAATATATCAGGGAATTACAAGGAGATTATTTTAGGATGAAAAAACTTTTTTTGTTTTTCTTGTTTGAAATCTCTCATTCTGTGTATGAAAAAACCAAGGCTCACGGAAGGTGAGTTAATTTAACTCTAGGTAACTAGTTTGTGTCAGAGGTACTACAATTGAGGTAAAAAACTACATAAAAAATGTATATGAATGCTGAGGATTCTAACTTTCAAGAAAAGTATAGAAGACAAGTTTTCCTCCTAAATTGCAACTGTGCCCTAGGAAATGTGCCACAATCTTGCTTTTTATCATGAACACTAGTGCTCAAGCCCTTCAAACTTACCCTTGGACTGATAATTTTGTTTCCTTAGGGTATTCACAAGAACCAACTGCAATTAGTGAAGTCAGAGGCAGCGTTTTTATTTTAGAAATTTAGAGTTGTTCTATTTGCTTAAAATAATGGAAGTGTATTCTGTCACATAACTGGAGTCCAGAAACCCAAAATCAAGGTGTTAGCAGAGCCATTCTCCATTGAAGACTCTAGCAAAGAATCTTTTCCGACCTCCTCCAGCTCCTCGTGGTTTCTTAGCTCCTGGCAACATAAGTCCAATCCCTGCCTTTGCCTTCACATAGCTTTTTCCCTGTGCTTCTGTGTGTCCTTTTCTGTTACTTACAAAGATATTCTCATTAGGGTCTACTCTAATCCCACATGACTACTTTCACAGATACCAGGGATTATGATTTAGCTATATCTTTCTTTTTTTTTGAGGGGGAGCACTATTCAATGTAATAAAGTACTCAAAAAGTTATGTTTGTTTACCTTATTTTTCCAAAATAAACAATGCAATATCTACCATAGTGATGTGATTGTGGCTGCTGTTTGAATAAGGTTGTCATATTCCAGTGTCACCTCTCATAATCAATATGGGTTTCGACAACTTTCAGGACTTTGAATATGACATTAATCCAGCTAGTATGTGTTATTTCTTCTGATTTATGGCTTGAGTGGGATGTTTGTAGGAGGAACAACTTCAGGGATTTCAATATGACTTTCTTGGTAGTTCTAGTTTTACAATAAGCTCCTAAACCAGATTTTCTACAAATCTGCTCTTTGTTTGCCAAAAATAAGGATCTCCTTAAGTGCTATAACAGAGACCATTTGGCCTTCACCCCATGCCATGAATTAATAATTATTAATTATTTAATTAATAATATGAGCATGTCCTCCTCTCCTTCAGTGCATTACCTTCATTTCCAGCAACCAACCAAATCCAAGCCCTTAAGCTCGCTCAAGTGCTGGAGATGTCATATAAACTACTGCTTCTTTCTCCACCTACAGCTCAACCCAAGTCACCACATATGAGACACTTGCCAATGTGATACTCCAGCGTGTCAGGGGGTACCATTCTCCTAAGTATTATTTTCAAAGGGAGTTTTTTCTTTTTTTCCATTTGTCTCACAGACATTTCAATTTTAGTGTCCTATTCACAGAATTTTTTCCTGAAGCCACTTGTGTAGTCAAATATCCACCAGAAGCAGACGTGTGACAGAATTTCAGTGCACTAAGTTTATCTGAGATGTAGAGAAAAACCTTGTAGGAAAACTGAGGAGTCATTCGAAGGAGGAAGGGCAGCCAATAAAAGGTCCACTTTCAAGGGATAATTAGAACTGAACGTATGGGGAAACTTTGGAAACAGTAAAATACACATCTCAGGATTAACCCACCCAGGAGGGAAGAAGCCTTGATCTCCACACACTCCTCCCAGCCACTGACTAAGGATTATTTTCTGGGCTTGATAACCATGAAGGCTGTGTGTCCTTTTGATGTCATCAGAGAAAAAACAAATCTGGCCAAGAGATGCAGATGCTGGAATTAGAAGCAAGATGCAGCTCACTGATGGGATGTAAGCAGGGACATTAAGCATCTGCTGCATTTACACTGTAAGAGTTCCTCCATGCCCCCAAATTTGCTGTCAATTTATGCTCACACTGTCCTCAAAGATATGAAAAGCTTTACTTTGTCATTTTTTAAAATTGGCACTTTTCTCTACAAAGTATAAGTCAGGTCAGAACTATTTTTGTTAACTTATTCACATCAGTTCTCAGTAACTGACAGAGTACTTGGAGTAGAGCAGGCTCTCAAAAATATTACTTAAAACTCAATATTAAATCAACGCTCTTGTGAGCGTCTGAACTGGTGATCCTGTCTACCTACACAATTATTATTATCTAGCTTTTCACAAAAACTGAAAATCAGATTTCCTATTAATTAAAAAATGATGAGAATTTACATGAGAAGGTTTTACATTTTTGTTTATATCTAGCTTATTAAGGGAAGAGTAAATACTTCACCATTGATCTAGCTATTAAAAATTACAGAAAATAAATGGGTAGGGTTTTTGATATGGAAGTAATTTGAGAAAGCTGAATATAATTTGAGCACGTATGGATTGGGAGGTCAAAACAATAAAAGTTATCTATGCAACGAAAATACACTTTTTTGCTCATGTTTCACACTCACAAATATGCACACAATACCAATTATATCTAAAACTAAAAATAAATTCTCAGAGAAAAAAAAGATATTTCTGTGCCTTATCATTTTTACGTGGCTATACCATGTCTTACACTTTCATATCTCCCATGCTCTGGTACCTTTACTACATATGCCAGGAAATAAATAAAACTGTTACTTATTTAGATTCAGATTTAGTTATAATATTTCAATATATTAAAATATTATAATATGTACTGTCTAGGCATAATTAACACTCCTTAACATTTAAAGCTCATTGCAGTCCTCTCGCCTGACTCCTCTTAGAAAAGAGACTTAGGTCTATAAACTTTAAAACTGATTTATGCTAATTTGGTGTGTGTGTTTTAAATATTACCATTTGGAAAGTGAGTCAGTAAGAAAGTTCAAAGAAAATAAAAGCTACTGTTAAAATAGATGCCCTGCCTTGAGCCCGAGGACAAGCCCCTAGAAAAGGCCTACTAACTATTTGTTGAATAAGTTGCTCTAAGATTTCTACTCAAATTTTTCTTGTAGCATAATTACAGAAAGTATCTATGAAACCACAGACTTCCTGACACTACAGAGCAAAGCAGAAAAGATCTCCTGAGATACATTTTTAAACCTGAACAATGCTAATGATCATTGGATTTTTATGCCTTTACAGATGCATTGAAGAAAGATAAATCATACAACTATACTAGATATTGTTTACTTGTAAACTAAACATAATAACAGTTTATTTTCATGGTATAAATGTGAAAGACATTTCTTTAGTTAGCTGATTGTCAGAAATGTGCAGCAAATATATCCAAAGAAGAATATTATAAATAGAATCCATTAGGATGTTGCCTTTGATAAATCAATAATTTCCAAAGAATTCATGACGATCTATTGAACAGACTAATGATATAATGTGTTCAGTGTTGCTTGAAACTATAATAGCTCCCTCACAGATACAAAGAACACACTAATTATTACCAGTAGGAAAAGGAAAGGAGGTAGGGACAAGATAGGGGTAGGGGATTAAGAGATATGAACTACTATGTATAAAATAGATAAGCAACAAAGCTATATTGTGCATAGAAAAATATATCCATTATTTTGAAGTAACTTTAAATGGAATATAATCTATAAAATACTAAATCACTGTGCTATATACCTGAAACTACTATAGTACTGTAAATATAGTTTAATAAATTTTTAAAAACATTTTAATATTTCCATTCTAAAATGCTAAGCAACTTGAATTTAATACATGATTTTTTAAAATGACTCACACATTGATCATACAACTGATATTTGATAGATACAAATTATTTAAACACAAACAAGGTTTTACATGGGGTAGTGATAATTGTATGGTTTAATATTATAGTCTCATAGTGATTCTAGACTTCTATTATCCTTAGCCAATAAAACCAGTTTGCTGACTCTCCTAAGGAAATAGAAATAAAAGCAAAAAAAAAAAAATCTAAATTTAACAAGCTTTTGTACAGCAAAGAAAACCATAAACAAAATTAAATGATAACTTAGAGATTAGGAACAAATATTTGCAAGTAATGCTGCTGCTTCTGCTGCTGCTAAGTCACTTCAGTCGTGTCCGACTCTGTGTGACCTCATAGATGGAAGCCCACCAGGCTCCCCCATCCCTGGGATTCTCCAGGCAAGAACACTGGAGTGGGTTGCCATTTCCTTCTCCAATGTGTGAAAGTGAAAAGTGAAAGTGAAGTCGCTCAGTCGTGTCCGACCCTTGGCGACCCCACGGACTGCAGCCTACCAGGCTCCTCCATCCGTGGGATTTTGTAGGCAAGAGTACTGGAGTGGCTTGCCATTGCCTTCTCCGTGCAAGTAATGCTACTTGGGATTAATGTTCAAAATATATATACAGCTAAAAAGACAAACAACCTAACCAAAATGGGCAGAAGACCTAAATAGACATTTCTCCAAGGAAGACTTACAAGTGGCCAACATGCATATGAAAAGTTGCTCAACATCGCTAATTATTAGAGACATGTAAGTCAAAAATACAATGAGGTATCACCACACATTGGTCAGAATGGCCATCATCAAAAAGTCTACAAATACCAAAGGCTGGAGAGGGTATGGAGAAAAAAGAACCTTTCTCCAGTGTTGATAGGAATATAAGTTGACACAGCCACTATGGAGGCCAACATGGAGGCTTTTTAAAAAACTACAAATAAGAACTGTAATATAATCCAGCAGTCCCACTCCTGTGCATAAATCCAGAGAAAACTGTAATTTAAACAGGTACATGCAACTCTGATGTTCATTACAGCACTGTTTACAATAGCCAAGACATAGAAACAATCTAAATGCCCATCAACAGATGAATAGATAAAGAAGATGTGGTACATATATACAGTGGAATATTCAGTTCAGTTCAGTCGCTCAGTCGTGTCCGACTCTATTCAGTTCAGTTCAGTTCAGTTCAGTCGCTCAGTCGTGTCCGACTCTCCGCGACCCCATGAATCACAGCACGCCAGGCCTCCCTGTCCATCACCAACTCCCAGAGTTCACTCAAACTCATGTCCATCGAGTCGGTGATGCCATCCAGCCATCTCATTCTCCGTCGTCCCCTTCTCCCGCCCCCAACCTTTCCCAGCATCAGAGTCCTTTCCAGTGAGTCAACTCGTCGCATGAGGTGGCCAAAGTATTGCAGTTTCAGCTTTAGCATCAGTCCCTCCAATGAACATCCAGGACTGATCTCCTCTAGAATGGACTGGTTGGATCTCCCCGCAGTACAAGGGACTCTCAAGAGTCTTCTCCAACACCACAGTTCAAAAGCATCGATTCTTCGGCGATCAGCCTTCTTCACAGTCCAACTCTCACATCCATACATGACCACGGGAAAAACCATTGCCTTGACTAGACAGACCTTGGTTGGCAAAGTAATGTCTCTGCTTTTTAATATACTATCAAGGTTGGTCATAACTTTCCTTCCAAGGAGCAAGCGTCTTTTAATTTCATGGCTGCAATCAGCATCTGCAGTGATTTTGGAGCCCAAAAAAACGAAGTCTGACACTGTTTCCACTGTTTTTCCATCTATTTCCCATGAAGTGACGGGACCAGATGCCATGATCTTTGTTTTCTGAATGTTGAGCTTCAAGCCAACCTTTTCACTCTCCTCTTTCACTTTCATCAAGAGGCTTTTGAGTTCCTCTTCACTTTCTGCCATAAAGGTAGTGTCATCTGCATATCTGAGGTTATTGATATTTCTCCCGGCAATCTTGATTCCAGCTTGTGCTTCTTCCAGCCCAGCGTTCCTCATGATGTACTCTGCATATAAGTTAAATAAGCAAGGTGACAATATACAACCTTGACGTACACCTTTTCCTATTTGGAACCAGTCTGTTGTTCCATGTCCAGTTCTAACAGTTGCTTCCTGACCTGCATACAGGTTTCTCAAGAGGCAGGTCAGGTGGTCTGGGATTCCCATCTCTTTCAGAATGTTCCACAGTTTATTGTGATCGACACAGTCAAAGGCTTTGGCATAGTCAATGAAGCAGAAATAGATGTTTTTCTGAAACTCTCTTGCTTTCTCCATGATCCAGCGGATGTTGGCAATTTGATCTCTGGTGTATTACTCAGCCATAAAAAACACCGAAATAATGCCATTTGCAGCAACATAGATGTAACTAGGCAGTTTGAAAATGAATATCTGTGTGAGTAATGTGTCAGTATGTTTTTGCATATGGATATGTGTGTGTTCATGCGAGAGACGCCGGCCGCGGCGGCGCAGACGCGACGCGAGAGACGCCGGCCGTGGCGGTGCAGACTAGACGCGAGAGACGCTGGCCCCTGCGGCGTAGACGCGACGCGAGAGACGCCGGCCCCGGCGCAACGAACCACGCAAAGAGGTGCGGCCGTGAGGAGCTACCCCACGCCTGAGGACAGGGCCGGCGACCGAGAGGAGCTACCCCACGTCCAACAGGTGGTGGCTGCGCGGGCGCAGGAGGGCCGAGAGGAGCTACTCCGCGTTCAAGGTCAGGAGGGGCGGCCTTGAGGAGATACCCCTCGTCCAAGGTAAGGTACAGCGGCTGCACTTTGCTGGAGCGGCTGTGAAGAGATTTTCCACGACGAAGGTAAGAGAAACCCAAATAAGATGGTAGGTATTGCTAGGGGGCATCAGAGGGCAGACACACTGAAATCATAATCACAGGAAACTAGTCGATCTGATCACATGGACCACAGCCGAATGTGGTCCACTGGAGAAGGGAATGGCAAACCACTTCAGTATACTTGCCTTGAGAACCCCATGAACAGTAACAAAGGACAAAATGCTAGGATACTGAATGAGGAATTCCCCAGGTCAGTAGGGGCCCAGTATGCTACTGGAGCTCAGTGGAGAAGTAACTCTAGAAGGAATAAAGGGATGGAGCAAAAGCAAAACCAATACCCAGCTGTGGATATGACCAGTGATAGAAGCAAGGTCCGGTGCTGTAAAGAGCAATATTGCATAGGAACCTGGAATGTTAGGTCCATGAATCAAGGCAAATTGGAAGTGGTCAAACGGGAGATGGCAAGAGTGAACGTCGACATTCTAGGAATCAGTGAATTAAAATGGACTGGAATGGGTGACTTTAACTCGGATGACCATTATATCTACTACTGTGGGTAGTAAACCCTTAGAAGAAATGGAGTAGCCATCATGGTCAACAGAAGAGTCCGAAATGCTGTACTTGGATGCAATCTTAAAAATGACAGAATGATTTCTGTTTGTTTCCAAGGCAAACCATTCAATATTACAGTAATCCAGGCCTATGCCCCAACCAGTAATGCTGAAGAAGCCGAAGTTAATCGGTTCTATGAAGACCTACAAGACCTTTTAGAACTAACACCCAAAAAAGATGTCCTTTTCATTCTAGGGGACTGGAATGCAAAAGTAGGAAGTCAAGAAACACCTGGAGTAACTGGCAAATTTGGCCTTGGAGCACGGAATGAAGCAGGGCAAAGGCTAATAGAGTTTTGTCAAGAGAATGCACTGGTCATAGCAAACACCCTCTTCCAACAACACAAGAGAAGACTCTACACATGGACATCACCAGATGGTCAACACCGAAATCAGATTGATTATATTCTTTGCAGCCAAAGATGGAGAAGCTCTATACAGTTAGCGAAAACAAGACCAGGAGCTGACTGTGGCTCAGATCACGAACTCCTTATTGCGAAATTCAGACTTAAATTGAAAAAAGTAGGGAAAACCACTTGACCATTCAGATATGACCTCAATCAAATCCCTTATGATTATACAGTGGAAGTGAGGAATAGATTTAAGGGACTAGATCTGATTGATAGAGTGCCTGATGAACTCTGGACGGAGGTTCGTGACATTGTACAGGAGACAGGGACCAAGACCATCCCCATGGAAAAGAAATGCAGAAGAGCGAAATGGCTGTCTGAGGAGGCCTTACAAATAGCTGTGAAAAGAAGAGAGGCAAAAAGCAAAGGAGAAAAGGAAAGATATAAGCATCTGAATGCAGAGTTCCAAAGAATAGCAAGGAGAGATAAGAAAGACTTCCTCAGTGATCAATGCAAAGAAATAGAGGAAAACAACAGAATAGGAAAAACAAGAGACCTCTTAAAGAAAATTAGAGATTCCAAGGGAACATTTCATGCAAAGATGGGCTCGATAAAGGACAGAAATGGTATGGACCTAACAGAAGCAGAAGATATTAAGAGGTGGCAGGAATACACAGAAGAACTGTACAAAAAAGATCTTCACGACCAAGATAGTCACGATAACATGATCACGGACCTAGAGCCAGACATCTTGGAATGTGAAGTCAAGTGGGCCTTAGAAAGCATCACTACTAACAAAGCTAGTGGAGGTGATGGAATTCCAGTTGAGCTATTTCAAGTCTTGAAAGATGATGCTGTGAAAGTGCTTCACTCAATATGCCAGCAGATTTGGAAAACTCAGCAGTGGCCACAGGACTGGAAGAGGTTAGTCTTCATTCCAATCCCAAAGAAAGGCAATGCCAAAGAATGCTCAAACTACGGCACAATTGCCTTCATCTCACACGCTAGTAAAGTCATGCTCAAAATTCTCCAAGCCAGGCTTCAGCAGTATGTGAACCGTGAACTCCCAGATGTTCAAGCAGGTTTTAGAAAAGGCAGAGGCACCAGAGATCAAATTGCCAACATCCGCTGGATCATGGAGAAAGCAAGAGAGTTTCAGAAAAACATCCATTTCTGCTTCATTGACTATGCCAAAGCCTTTGACTGTGTCGATCACAATAAACTGTGGAACATTCTGAAAGAGATGGGAATCCCAGACCACCTGACCTGCCTCTTGAGAAACCTGTATGCAGGTCAGGAAGCAACAGTTAGAACCGGTCATGGAACAACAGACTGGTTCAAAATAGGAAAAGGTGTACGTCAAGGTTGTATATTGTCACCTTGCTTATTTAACTTATATGCAGAGTACATCATGAGGAACGCTGGGCTGGAAGAAGCACAAGCTGGAATCAAGATTGCTGGGAGAAATATCAATAACCTCAGATATGCAAATGACACTACCCTTATGGCAGAAAGTGAAGAGGAACTCAAAAGCCTCTTGATGAAAGTGAAAGAGGAGAGTGAAAAGGTTGGCTTGAAGCTCAACATTCAGAAAACAAAGATCATGGCATCTGGTCCCATCACTTCATGGGAAATAGATGGAAAAACAGTGGAAACAGTGTCAGACTTTGTTTTTTGGGGCTCCAAAATCACTGCAGATGCTGATTGCAGCCATGAAATTAAAAGACACTTGCTCCTTGGAAGGAAAGTTATGACCAACCTTGATAGTATATTAAAAAGCAGAGACATTACTTTGCCAACCATGGTCCGTCTAGTCAAGGCAATGATTTTTCCCGTGGTCATGTATGGATGTGAGAGTTGGACTGTAAAGAAGGCTGATCGCCGAAGAATCGATGCTTTTGAACTGTGGTGTTGGAGAAGACTCTTGAGAGTCCCTTATACTGCAAGGAGATCCAACCAGTCCATTCTAAAGGAGATCAATCCTGAATGTTCATTGGAAGGACTGATGCTAAAGCTGAAACTGCAATACTTTGGCCACCTCATGCGACGAGTTGACTCACTGGAAAAGACTCTGATGCTGGGAAAGGTTGGGGGCGGGAGGAGAAGGGGACGACGGAGAATGAGATGGCTGGATGGCATCACCGACTCTGTGGACATGAGTTTGAGTGTACTCCGGGAGTTGGTGATGGACAGGGACGCCTGGTGTGCTGTGATTCATGGGGTTGCGGAGAGTCGGACACGACTGAGCGACTGAACTGAACTGAACTGAACTGATGCACGCATACCTGTGTGTGTTTTATGAGATGGGTGAAAGAGAAATAATCTTAATAAACAGCAGATGAAGGCAAAGAATTTGATCCTGTAACAATGAATAAATACGTTCAACTATGGTCTAAAGGAGTTACTTTTTAATTTTATAGATTGAGGGTTAAATTTGGTAGATTTGTCCTTAGTGTTGATACTATTCAAGGAAGATGACTGAGTTTTTTTTTTTTTTTTTTAACATGGTGAAGAAAAATACTTGAAGAACCAATATGGGAAGTCCAATGATAAATATTTTAAAAACTTAGTCCCCCTTTCAAAAGCGTATTATTATCATAATAACCAAGTATTTGCTACACTAAGTTCATTATTTAAGGAAGAATACTTTTATTTCTATTTCATTTTATTTTATCTAACAAATACATGAACATGGTTTAAAAAGATTAATGGATGAAAATTAAAAATACACATTGGTAACGTACTTTTAGCTCATCCCCAGAGAGCACAATAAAATTAAGGTAAACACAAAAGGACTATACTAGGACAAGAAGGAGAGAGAAGAGCTAACAGCAGATAGAGAAGATTAGACATGACAACAACATTTTGGAAAACTGAAAGTAGATGGAAATCTAATATCTGACTTAGAATGTTGGAATCTGTTTAAATCTACAGAGAAAGGAGTCAATTAGAGTTGAAGAGATCTAAACTAAAGCTCTCCTAAATTTCTCAGGAATTGGATATAAAGAGCTGAAAATAACAGGTGGCTAAGTTCTTATGAAGAGGAGTTGGACTAATGGATAACTTTCCACACTGTTTTAGGGATGTTACTGGATTCTCTGAAGCAAGTTCTGTTCCAAAGAACACCAGGAAGAGGGGAGGGAATTATGTACTGCAAGCTGAAGGTTTAAGTGAAAATCTACCTGATATATATATTTTTTCTCTACACTCCCTCAGGAGGATGCATTTGTGCTAGACTTGTCCTCAAGAGATTGAGAAATTCATCTCAGGAACCCTGACAGAAAAAAGAAAAAAAAGTACAGAAATCTTTATCTGGGGGTCTTACAATAAAGTCTTTTCTTTTCAAGCCACTCTCACCTACAGAGGTTACAATATCCTTGTGAGTGCCAAAGAATGACAGATATTTGAGAAAAGTACCTAAACTGGCAGAACGAAATCAAAACATATAATCATAAAAGCAGACTCTGAGAAAATAGAGGCAGAGACATTATAAAGATCAGAAGTAAATTTAGACAAGAAAGAATTTATTATTTTCAGAGGAATGAAAGATGATATTGCATTCACTAAATAAGAACAGAAGGCCATAAGACAAATGGTCATAAAACAAAAAAGAAGTCTTGGAAATTAAAAAAAAAGATAGTGATAGTGGGTATTTATTTAAAAAAATAGAAATGTTGAAAGTAAGGTTGAGAAAAATCTTACAACAATGGAAACAAACTGATAAAGATGAAAAATAGGAAAAGTAAGTCCATTAAGATTATCTTAAACTATCCCACATCTAATTCAGAGTAGCTTCTGTAAAGAGATATAATGTAGTCAACAAGTACCCACAGGTATGTACTTTATAGAATTAATGAAATGGTCCAAACTTTGAAATAGTCCAAACTGTCTTCATTAGGTTTTCAAGTTTCTGGCCAGTCTTAACGTACATCATACCTGAGCGATATTTTCTCCCTACTGATCTAACCCTGGGGACTCCCACCTCCACAGTCATAGTCTCTACAGCAGATTTGGGCCTAAGAAGTCATTTTTGCAACCTTTGGCGCTTTTCATTGACCTGAGCATGAATCCATATCTAATCCCTGCAGAGTAAATAATATTCTCTCAAAAGGTCTCATTTTAAGTTTAAGAGTTGCTGCTGCTGCTGCTGCTAAGTCGCTTCAGTTGTGTCCAACTCTGTGCGACCCCATAAACAGCAGCCCACCAGGCTCCTCCATCCCTGGGATTCTCCAGGCAAGAGTACTGGAGTGGGTTGCCATTGCCTTCTCTGTTAAGAGTTGCAGGTAACAACAAATCAGACAAGATCCTGTTTTACACTTTCATAAAGTTGAGGCAAATTTCCTATTGTGTTCTATTAAGTTCTGTTCAAGTATTAAAATAAACCTCTTTTTCCCTTCGAGTGAACTTCTGTTCCACAAACAAACCAAAAAACCCATTTAGTGAAATATTTTGGTAACTTAACCATTCGTACCATTTGTTAAATTATAATTTCTATGAAGTGAAAGTTGCTCAGACGTGTTTGACTCTTTGCAACCCCATGGACTGTAAAGTCCATGGAATTCTCCAGACCAGAATACTGGAATGGGTAGCCTTTCCATTCTCCAGGGGATCTTCCCAACCCAGGGATCAAACTCAGGTCTCCCACATTGGAGGTGGATTCTTTACCATTGCAGGTGGATTCTTTACCAGCTGACTTTCCCTTTACAAGGGAAGTCCTATGAGGACAATCATATTTCATTCATATTATTATGAAAATAGAGTATTTTTGCATATATTAACATGACAGTTATTAAGATCATTGTATAAAGAATGTTGTCTCAGTATTTAAATTGACAAGAAATTTATCCTGTATGAAATATGGTCATAATAATGAGCTGGGAGAATAAGCAGTTTACAGTTTTACTCTTCTCAAATATAACAAAGATGAATATAGCATTCTAATAAAAATTTCTCATAGAAAATCTCTCTAATCATATGATTATTTCTAGTCCTAGTTCTGAATAAAATAATTTTTAAAAATCTCATTTCTGATTCTGACTCAAATGTAGTCCACTGAAATAACATAATGAGATATAAAACATCTTATAACTACTTCAGATATAAATAAGAAGTATTACATTCAACATCAATTCAGGGCTATAATTTCATTTCTATTTATACATTAGTTAGTAAAATCAAGTAGAAACACTTTAATATATTCTTGAAATTGTTCATTAAATAGTTGTTTATTAAGGCACTTATATGAATTTATCAGTTCTAAAGTGAATTTAGAGGAGAAAACATAATTGAGATCAATGTGTACAGGTTGGTAATTCCAAGTGACTTCTGATAAATTCAATAACCATGATCTGGAAGGTAAGTTAAAATATTACTCATTCTGGGTCTTAAGACTTTTGCTTTTTCATGGCAGTGTTCACTTTTATTTTGTCATTTGTTATCTTGACAAATGGAAGTGATCTGTAGAAATAGCAAAGATAACTGAGGGCAATGGGCATGGATAAATTTTAGTTAAGTAACACAAGAGAAGACTCTATACATGGACATCACTAGATGGTCAAAACCGAAATCAGATTGATTATATTTTTGGTACCAAAGATGGAGAAGCTGTATACAGTTAGGGAAAACAAGACCAGGAGCTGACTGTGGCTCAGATCAGGAACTCCTTATTGCCAAATTCAGACTTAAATTGAAGAAAGTAGGGAAAACCACTAGACCATTCAGATATGACCTAAATCAAATCCCTTATTATTATACAGTGGAAGTGAGAAATAGATTTAACAGAATAGATCTGATAGATAGAGTGCCTGATGAATTCTGGACAGAGGTTCGTGACATTGTACAGGAGACAGGGACCAAGACCATCCCCATGGAAAAGAAATGCAAAAAAGCAAAATGGCTGTCTGAGGAGGCCTTACAAATAGCTGTGAAAAGAAGAGAAGTGAAAAGCAAAGGAGAAAAGGAAAGATATAAGCATCTGAATGCAGAGTTCCAAAGAATAGCAAGGAGAGATAAGAAAGACTTCCTCAGTGATCAATGCAAAGAAATAGAGGAAAACAACAGAAAAGGAAAAACAAGAGATCTCGTCAAGAAAATTAGAGATTCCAAGGGAGCATTTCATGCAAAGATGGGCTCGATAAAGGACAGAAATGGTATGGACCTAACAGAAGCAGAAGATATTAAGAGGTGGCAAGAATACACAGAAGAACTGTACAAAAAGATCTTCATGACCAAGATAGTCACGATAACGTGATCACTGACCTGGACCAGACATCTTGGAATGTGAAATCAAGTGGGCCTTAGAAAGCATCACTATGAACAAAGTTAGTGGAGGTGATGGAATTCCAGTTGAGCTAGTTCAAATCTTGAAAGATGATGCTGTGAAAGTGCTGCACTCAATATGCCAGCAAATTTGGAAAACTCAGCAGTGGCCACAGGACTGGAAAAGGTCAGTCTTCATTCCAATCCCAAAGAAAGGCAATGCCAAAGAATGCTCAAACTACAGCACAATTGCACTCATCTCACACACTAGTAAAGTCATGCTCAAAATTCTCCAAGTCAGGCTTCAGCAATATGTGAACCGTGAACTCCCAGATGTTCAAGCAGGTTTTAGAAAAGGCAGAGGCACCAGAGATCAAATTGCCAACATCCGCTGGATCATGGAGAAAGCAAGAGAGTTTCAGAAAAACATCTATTTCTGCTTTATTGACTATGCCAAAACCTTTGACTGTGTCGATCACAATAAACTGTGGAACATTCTGAAAGAGATGGGAATACCTGACCACCTGACCTGCCTCTTGAGAAACCTGTATTCAGGTCAGGAAGCAACAGTCAGAACTGTACATGGAACAACAGACTGGTTCCAAATAGGAAAAGGAGTACGTCAAGGCTGTATATTGTCACCTTGCTTATTTAACTTCTATGCAGAGTACATCATGAGGAACGCTGGGCTGGAAGAAGCACAAGCTGGAATCAAGATTGCTGGGAGAAATATCAATAACCTCAGATATGCAGATGACTCCACCCTTATGGCAGAGAGTGAAGAGGAACTCAAAAGCCTCTTGATGAAAGTGAAAGAGGAAAGTGAAAAGGTTGGCTTGAAGCTCAACATTCAGAAAACAAAGATCATGGCATCTGGTCCCATCAGTTCAGTTCAGTCACTCAGTCATGTCCGATTCTCCGCGACCCCATGAATCACAGCACGCAAGGCCTCCCTGTCCATCACCAACTCCCGGAGTTCACTCAAACTCATGTCCACAGAGTCGGTGATGACATCCAGCTATCTCATTCTCGGTTGTCCCCTTCTCCTCCCGCCCCCAACATTTTCCAGCATCAGAGTCTTTTCCAGTGAGTCAACTCGTCACATGAGGGGGCCAAAGTATTGGAGTTTCAGCTTTAGCATCTGTCCTTCCAATGAACACCCAGGATCGAACTCCTTCATGGGAAATAGATGGAAAAACAGTGGAGACAGTGTCAGACTTTATTTTTTGGGGCTCCAAAATCACTGCAGATGCTGATTGCAGCTAGGAAATTAAACACGCTTACGCCTTGGAAGGAAAGTTATGACCAACCTAGATAGTATATTCAGAGAAGGCAATGGCAAGCCACTCCAGTACTCTTGCCTAGAAAATCCCATTGATGGAGGAGCCTGGTAGGCTGCAGTCCGTGGGGTTGCTACGAGTCGGACACGACTTCACTTTCACTTTCACTTTTCAGTTTCACACATTGGAGAAAGAAATGGCAACCCACTCCAGTGTTCTTGCCTGGAGAATCCCAGGGATGGGGGACCCTTGTGGGCTTCTGTCTATGGGGTCACACAGAGTCAGATACGACCGAAGTGACTTAGCAGCAGCAGCAGCAGATAGTATATTAAAAAGCAGAGACATTACTTTGCCAACAAAGGTTCGTCTAGTCAAGGCTATGGTTTTTCCCGTGGTCATGTATGGATGTGAGAGTTGGACTGTGAAGAAGGCTGATTGCCGAAGAATTGATGCTTTTGAACTGTGGTGCTAGAGAAGACTCTTGAGAGTCCCTTGGACTGCAAGGAGATCCAGCCAGTCCATTCTAAAGGAGATCAATCCTGGGTGTTCATTGGAAGGACTGATGCTAAAGCTGAAACTGCAATACTTTGGCCACCTCATGCGACGAGTTGACTCACTGGAAAAGACTCTGATGCTGGGAAAAGTTGGGGGCGGGAGGAGAAGGGGACGACAGAGAATGAGATGGCTGGATGGCATCACCGACTCTGTGGACATGAGTTTGAGTGTACTCCGGGAGTTGGTGATGGACAGGGAGGGCTGGCGTGCTGTGATTCATGGGGTCACAGAGAGTCGGACACGACTGAGCGACTGAACTGAACTGATATATACCACTGGCAGTATTCTCAGTATCATGTCTGTCACAGTCCGTAGCCTGCCCCTAAGCCTTTCCCTAAACTGTGATCATGGCATCCAGTCCCATCACTTCATGGTACATAGGAGGGGAAAAGGTCTGAGGAGGAAATCAACCCTGAATATTCATTGGAAGTACTGTTGCTGAAACTGAAGCTCCAATACTTTGGCTATGTGTGATGCGAAGAGTCGATTCATTGGAAAAGACCCTGATCCCTGATACTGGGAAAGATTGAAGGCAAAAAGAAAAGGGGTGGCAGAGGATGAGGTGGTTAGATAGTATCACCGACTCAGTTTTGCTCATGACTTCAGGCAAACTCTGGGAGATACTGGAGGACAGAGGAGACTGGTGTGCTGCAGTCCCTGGGGTAGAAAAGAGCTGGATACAATTTAGCGACTGAAAAACAGCAAAAGCAACAACAATGGTCTGTGTTGGCAATTTCTCCTGTTACAGTTAATTTTTGAGTTTGAGTGAACTCCAGGAGTTGGTGATGGACAGGGAGGCCTGGCATGCTGTGGTTCATGGGGTCGCTAAGAGTAAGACACGACTGAGCGACTGAACTGAACTGAACGGAACTGAACCTGATCTTCTCAAAGGAGTGCTGAGATGATTTTTCTACCTTAAATCAAACGCTTTTGGTTAAACAAATATTTGTTATTTTTTAAGCACTTGTCTTACAGTATTGAAAAGGCATGTACTTTAACTGTCTCCAAGTCTAACTAAGGAGGATGTGAAAAAGATAAATTGTAATACAGGAATGACTCATATGTACATGATTCTGAGAGCCCTAGTCCCCCATGTGATTTATTGGAGAGTCTTTAAGGACATGATTAACGTTAGATAAGATCGTAGGGGTGGAGCACTGATCTGGTAGAACTACTACACTTATAAGAGAGGAAGTGACACTGGAGGTCACTCTTCACCATGTGTTACCCAACAAGAAGGTAAAAACCTAGAAGAGAGCTTTCACTAGAATCTGACAATGCTAGCACCCTTATTTTGGACTTCCAGCACCCAGAACTATGAAAAATAAGTTTCTATTTTTTAAGCCACCCAGTATTTTGTTATGGCAGCCTGAGCTGACTAATACATATGTTATGGGAAAAATATACCATGGGTGAGGGGCTGGGGATGATATGCATCTTACAGAGAAGGAGACTATGGTAGGTAAAGTAATAACCTCAGATATCTATATTTTAGTCCTGCAAACTTGTGAATATGTTACCTTACTTGACAAAAGGGACTGAGCAAATGTGGTTAAGTTAAAGATATAGTGATGGGAAGACTATTCTGGGTTATCCCAGTGGGCCCAATTTGAAGATGCTATACTTCTTGCTTTGAAGGTGGAGGAAGGCTCATGTATCAAGGAATACAAGTGCCCCTGGGAAAATGGACAAGGCAAGAGGCCACATTGTCTCCTGGAGACTCCAGATGGAATACAGTCCTCCTGAAACCTTACTTTTAGCCCTACAAAACCTATTTCAGATTCCTGACCTCCAGAACTGGAAGATAATAAATTTGCCCCTGGGTTTGTGGCAATTTGTTACATCAGCAATGAAAACTAATAGAGTGGCCTTTGATTTTAGAAGGCAGAATGAACTTTTACAAGGAAAACAAAGACTAAGCTAGAGAAAGCAGCTTTTATTGCACATGCATCTGCATGAAAAAGAAGGGAAGGGTCAGGTAATTGCAAGGGGTTCTGTTTGATGTAATACAACAGGCGAGTTGGAAACAGAGGGTAATGAAGCCTGAAAGTATTGGCAGGTATGGAATTTGAAGATCTGGTGGGCCTTGCAAGTTACAGAGGTTTGCTGTGAGGAGTGAGAAGGAGGTTTTAGACAGAGGCATCACACTTGGAGATTCATTTATCAGAAGACTAATTGCAAGAGGCAAGAGACAAGAGGTGGGGATTTGAATGGGGCTTATCCTAACAGCATGAAGGTGAGTTTGAAGACTAAGAGACAGTGACCTCAATCTGATCAGCAGACCCATAGTCTAGTGTCCCTAAGCAGGCCCAGGGAGACCCTCTTTGTTGTTTTCAATCTGTCCAACTTCTCTTGTCTATACAAAAAATTAATAATTAAAATATTGCATGATACAGTTAAAAGAAAAATATCAACTCATGGGTTTTTACCTGATTAAATCCCAAACCTGGATATTGAAGTCCTTATTGATCCTGGAGGACCAGCTAATTAGAACACAAGAATATAGAGGATTCCTTTTTCAGCTTTCCTACCCTCTCAAGATCATCTACATCATCTACCCCAAAAGTTCAATGAGTTCCTCCTCTCTGCGCTTCCATAATTCATTATGCATAATCACCACTATATATTTGCATTTCTATTTTGCACGTTTATGTTTATTGGTAGATCATGATTCCTTTAGGGAAGAGATGAATTTCTTTATATCTCTGGCATTTACTAGTAAATAATAAATGTTTATTGAAATTCTAATAACTAAATGAAAAGAAGTGAAAAAGTGAAGTTGCTCAGTCATGTCCGAGTCTCTGCAACTCTATGGACTGTAGCCCACCAGGGTCCTATGTCCATGAGATTCTCCAGGCAAGAATACTGAAGTTGCTTGCCTTGCCCTTCTCCAGGGTACTTCCTGACTTAGGGATCAAACCTGGGTCTCCTGCATTGCAGACAGATTCTTACTGCCTGAGCCACAAGGGAAGCCCAAATAAATGAAAATGAGTGACAACTGATGTGGCTATTTCTACATCTATTGCTTTTCTGAGAAAATCATTAGATTTGTGCAAGGGGGGAAAAGTCAGTATCAAATAATTTATCTAAGTTCAGAATTGAGGGTGCTGAGTAGTCAAAGAAGATTTCATATGAATATGATACAGCCGGCGTGAATTGATACAGTAGTATGTGCATTCCATTCAGACCAATAGCATGTAAATAAAGATGTTTTAGCAATAACCAGTCTTCCACACAACATCCAGACAAGCCATCTTGTTGGGTATTGTTCATACATATTGTTCACAGCAGTTGGCTTAAAAGAAAAAGTCGTGAGAATGAAATGGTAACTGTTTAAAATTCTTTATTATCTAATTGTTAGAATTTTCATAACTTTGACTAATTGCTCACATATTAATTATGTAACTTTTAATGTTTTTATATACTTGATAAAGTAACCTTATTTGTTCTCTAATTAATGCACAGAATTTTACTGTTACTAGAATCTACTCTATCAGCAATAACATCAGATTTATGAAAGTTAATCTCATTAATATTAATAGAAATTTTGCACACAAATCTTATCATGTATCACTAATGGATGAGAATTTGGTGAAAACTCTAAAAGTTTCACATGCCAAGGACATTAGTGAAATAGATGGTATCAAGGGAAAGAAACCTTATTAAAGCATGATCATCTAAATTATGTTCACCAGTGTTAAGAAATAATTGTCATTATATCATAGAGAAAATGGGTGTTTTAGAGAATCACAACAGATTCAAGATCATTTTACTATTTGGAAAAAAGCACTGCAGTGATACCTGCAAATGGAAAAATCACTGGGTATGTCTTCTGATATAAAATTTTTCTGACAGCTGTCTGATATCTTTGAAGTTACATATTTTTTGTAGTCTTTTAATTTATGGTTTAAATGAGAAAGAAAACGTCAATTAAATGCTTACTTTCCTAAGCAGTTCAATCTAGTTTGGAATGGCTACCTTTTGCTGTGCTTAGAAAATCTCAATACAATCGCGTAGGCAGCAACTGCAACTATAGTAGTAGTACTATAGAAGTATGGCATTATATAGTATTATAGTAGTATAGTATTATTACCACAGTCATAGTAATTTTCATCAACCAGCAAAGTTAGCTTAGGCTGAGCTGGGCTCAGGTTTCACAAGATAGCACCTATTTTGATTTGAAAACTATAAGTCTATTGCACAAATACTTATACCATGTATACAGGTTGAAATATTTAACTGGGAACACACAAATTAATGCTGCAGCATGGGGTGATGAGACAGCCATTTCTTTTTTATTTCCTTCTCTTTTATACAAAAGTCTGTGAATGTTCTTCCTCTGGAACAAAGCATTTCATCTTATCTTCATTAAACAGCATAGCAATGTAACTTTGAATGGAAAAAGTATCTTGACAAAGACAGTTAGTTGAGTAAAAATGATAAGATGGAAAGAAAATCATCTATTCACAATGACTATAAATTTCATCAGAGCATACAGAATATTCAGTTCAGTTCAGTCGTTCAGTTGTGTCCGACTCTTTGAAACCCCATGAATCACAGCACACCAGGGCTCCCTGTCCATCACCAACTCCCAGAGTTCACTCAAACTCATGTCCATCGAGTCGGTGATGCCATCCAGCCATCTCATTCTCTGTCGTCCCCTTCTCCTCCCACCCCCAATCCCTCCTAGCATCAGAGTCTTTTCCAGTGAGTCAACTTGTCACATGAGGTGGCCAAAGTATTGCAGCTTCAGCTTTAGCATCAGTCCTTCCAATGAACATCCAGGATTGATCTCCCTTAGAATGGACTGGTTGGATCTCCTTGCAGTCCAAGGAACTCTCAAGAGTCTTCTCCAGCACCACAGTTCAAAAGCATCAGTTCTTCGGCTATCAGCTTTCTTCACAGTCCAACTCTCACATCCATACACGACCATGGGAAAAACCATAGCCTTGACTAGACGGACCTTTGTTGGCAAAGTAATGTCTCTGCTTTTCAATATTTTATCAAGGTTGGTCATAACTTTCCTTCCAAGGAGTAAGCGTCTTTTAATTTCATGGCTGAAATCAGCATCTGCAGTGATTTTGGAGCCCAAAAAAATAAGGTCTGACACTGTTTCCCCATCTATTTCCCATGAAATGATGGTACCAGATGCCATGATCTTCTTTTTCTGAATGTTGACCTTCAAGCCAACCTTTTCACTCTCCTATTTCACTTTCATCAAGAGGCTTTTTAGTTCCTCTTCACTTTCTGCCATAAGGGTGGTGTCATCTGCATATCTGAGACAATATTGATTCTAGCTTGTGCTTCTTCCAGCCCAGCGTTCCTCATGATGTACTCTGCATATAAGTTAAATAAGCAGGGTGACAATATACAACCTTGACGTACTCCTTTTCCTATCTGGAACCAGTCTGTTGTTCCATGTCCAGTTCTAACTCTTGCTTCCTGACCTGCATACAGGTTTCTCAAGAGGCAGGTCAGGTGGTCTGGTATTCCCATCTCTTTCAGATTGTTCGACAGTTTATTGTGATCCACAGAGTTAAAGGTTTTGGCATAGTCAATGAAGCAGAAATAGATGTTTTTCTGGAACTCTCTTGCTTTCTCCATGATCCAGCGGATGTTGGCAATTTGATCTCTGGTGCCTCTGCCTTCTCTAAAACCTGCTTGAACATCTGGGAGTTCACGGTTCACATATTGCTGAAGCCTGGCTTGGAGAATTTTGAGCATGACTTTACTAGTGTGTGAGATGAGTGCAATTGTGCGGTAGTTTGAGCATTCTTTCGCATTGCCTTTGTTTGGGAATGGAATGAAGGCTGACCTTTTCCAGTCCTGTGGCCATTGCTGAGTTTTCCAAATTTGCTGGCATATTGAGTGCAGCACTTTCACAGCATCATCTTTCAGGATTTGAAATAGCTCAATTGGAATTCCATCACCTCCACTAACTTTGTTTGTAGTGATGCTCTCTAAGGCCCACTTGACTTCACATTCCAAGATGCCTGGCTCCAGGTGAGTGATCACGCCATCGTGATTATCATCATTGTGAAGATCTTTTTTGTACAGTTCTTCTGTGTATTCTTGCCACCTCTTAATATCTTCTGCTTCTGTTAGGTCCATACCATTTCTGTCCTTTATCGAGCCCATCTTTGCATGAAATATTCCCTTGATATCTCTAATTTTCTTTAAAAGATCTATTGTTTTTCCTATTCTGTTGTTTTCCTCTATTTCTTTCCATTGATCACTGAGGAAGGCTTTCTTATCTCTCCTTGCTATTCTTTGGAACTCTGTATTCAGATGCTTCTATCTTTCCTTTTCTCCTTTGCTTTTCACTTTTCTTTTCACAGCTATTTGTAAGGCCTCCTCAGACAGCCATTTCGCTTTTTTGCATTTCTTTTCCATGGGGATGGTCTTGGTCCCTGATTCCTGTACAATGTCACGAACCTCCGTCCAGAGTTCATCATGCACTCTATCGATCAGATCTAGTCCCTTATATCTATTTCTTACTTCCACTGTATAATCATAAGGGATTTGATTTAGGTCATATCTGAATGATCTAGTTGTTTTCCCTACTTTCTTCTATTTAAGACTGAATTTGGCAAAAAGGAGTTCATGATCTGAGCCACAGTCAGCACCTGGTCTTGTTTTTGCTAACTGTACAGAGCTTCTCCATTTTTGGCTGCAAAGAATATAATCAATCTGATTTAGGTGTTGACCATCTGGTGATGTCCATGTTTAGAGTCTTCTCTTGGTTGTTGGAAGAGGGTGTTTGCTATGACCAGTTACTTTGCATAATTTAAACTTATTCATTTGTATTTTCAACACATTTGGCATCACATTAATTAAATACTTATTATATATGATAACACTGAAATAGTAGAATATACTGGAGGTGGACATGGGAATAAACTATAAATATTAATAAATATTTAATAAAAATATACTGTTGGTTCCTAGAAGAAAATTACAGGATCACAGGAGCATATGACAGAAAATAGCCTAGATGTAGAGTGGGGAAATGTAGGGAGGAGAAAGGGTGAGGGCTTATTTTGTTGTTGCTGTTTAGTCTCTAAGTTGTGTCTGACTCTTTGCAAACCCCATGGACTGTAGGTCCCCAAGCTCCTCTGTCCATGGGATTTCCAAAGGAAGAATACTGGAATGAGTTGCCATTTCCTTCTACAGGAGATCTTCCCAACCTAGGGATGGAGCCCACATCTCCTGTATTGGCAGGTGGATTCTTTACCACTGCGCCATTAGGGAAACCCCAGGGTGTCTTTGGGAAGTAACATTTAAGATCTGAAGGGTGAGTGAAAGATGTTTGATTGGTGAAGAATGGAAGAGGGGCTTGTGGATAGAGGAGGGGATGATTGATATCAAAACCAAACAGAAAGAACAGTGATATTAACTACCTGAGTCAGAAAGAACTGTAGCAGTTCTTGAACAGAAAGATCAATGTAGTTGGAATATGAAGGACTGTGTGAAATGAGGTGGACATCAACAGATCATGATGTGTATGTTAAGACTTTCAGCCTGTGTCATTAGAGTCATCAAAGCCATTGAATCATTTATGTAGGATGAAGTGGTAACAAGATAATATCTGATTTGTAGAACAGCATTCTAGCTTTGATATGAAATGAAATTAGAGTGGAGAACAGATGATATTCAAGTAAATTTTGGGAGGTTGGAAGCTTTATAAAACACTTGTAGTCTTTCAGGGCTTAGAAAAGCAATATACTTCTAGATAGTCAAAATCTGGTTTGTTAAGAATTTAAAATATTTATAATTAATTCAGTTAATTAATTACTTGAGCTTAAAAACATTTTATATCAAATACTTCATACTTAATAGTATATCATATTATATCTATGGGTAAAATATTCTAGGATAAAAATAATTTTTCATAATTAATAATTATGACAGATACAGCCACATATACTAAGATATATTAAAAGAGCTACTTTTGTAGAATTAGGGATAAGCTTTTCACTAGTGTTGGGACATATTTAAATACAAACCTATCTAAAGCAAAATCAACACACTTCTAGCTAGACTAAGGATAAAACAAAGAAGGCTTTTATAAATAAAATCACAAATGAAAAAGGAGAAATAACAGATATCATAGTCATACTAAGGATTATAAGAGGATGTTATAAACAGTCACTAATAATAAGCTAACAGAAAAACAAATCATAAACACAATCTCATTCACCATCACACACAAAAAAAGAAAAATACCTAGGAATAAATTTAACCAAGGAGACAAAGACCTGTATACTGAAAAGTATAACATACTGTTGAAAAAAATTGAAAAAGATGCAAAAGGATATATATTCTATGTTCATGGATTGAAAGAATTAACATTGTTAAAATGTCCATATTTCCTAAAGAAATCTACACATTCAATACACTTCCTATCAAAATCCCAATGATATTTTATTTAGAAATAGATCAAAAAATTCTAAAATTTATATGGAAATACAAAAGATCTTGGATGGCCAAAGCAATCCTGAGAAAAATGAAGATAGTTGGAGGTGTTACGTTTCCTGATTTCAAACTATATTTCAAATTCATGGTAAACAGAACATCATAGTACTGGAAGAGAAACATAGACATAGATCAATGAAACAGAATTGAGAGCTGAGAAATAAACCCACACTTATATGGACAATTAATATATGACAAAAAAGCAAAGAATACACAATGGAGAATGGATATTCTCTTCAATAAATGGTGTTTGGAAAACTGGACAGTCCCATGCAAAAAAATTAAAGTAGAGCATTGTCTCATATCAAAAATAACAAAATGGATTAAATATTTGAATGTAAGACCTGAAACCATAATACACCTAGAAAAAAGCAGAGGCATTACACTCTTTAACATCAGTCTTAGTAATGTCTTTTTAGATAGGAATCCTCAGTAAAGGTAAACAAAAGCAAAAGTAAATAAATGGAACTACATTAAACTAAAAACCTTCTGCATAGCAAAGGAAATCATCGATAAAACAAAAGTACAACTTAACTAAATGGGAGAAGATATTTTCAAATTATATATCTGATAAGTTATTAATATCCAAAATATATAAAGAACTCATACAACGCAACAAGAAAAAACACCTCAATTAAAAATGGATAGAAGAGTGAATAGACATTTTTTTCCAAAGAAGACATACAGATGGCCAGCAGTTACATGAAAAGATGTTCAACATCATTAATTATTAGGAAAATGCAAATCAAAGCCACATTGAGATGATCACCCCACATCTGTTACCCCACACCTGTTATAATGGCTATCATCAAAAAGGCAATATATAAAAAAACTTGGTAAGGATGTGGAGAAGAGATAACTTTCATACATTATTAGAAGAAACATAAGCTGGTTCAACCTTTATAAAAAACCAAATAGAATGTAGAAAACAATCTTATGGTTATCAGAAGGAAAGGGAGAGGGGTATAAATTGGGAGACTGGGATTGACATTCACACACTACTGTATGTAAAGTAGATAACTAATAAGGATCTACGGTTTATGAGAGAGAACTCTACACAATATTCTCTAATAACCTAAGTGGGAGAAGAATATGAAACAATGAATATATGTATATGTGTAACTGAGTCACTTTGCTGTACATCTGAAACTAATACAACATTGCAAATCAACTACATGCCTATAATTTTTTTTATTTAAATGGAGATTCCTGAACAAAATAAGATGATCCAGCTATCCCACTTCTGGGTATTTTTCTCAAGAATAGAAAAACACTAATTTGGAAAGATATATGCACTCATATGTACATCACTGCATTATTTATAATAGCCAAGATAAGAAAATAACCTAAGCATCCATCTATAGACAAATAGATAAAAGAGATGCGAACTGTAGTGTATATGTATATATATAACCCACATTAAAAAAGTGAAATCTTGTCATTTGCGACAACATGGATGAATCATAAGGGTATTATGCTGTGAATTAAATCAGAGAAAGACAAAAATTGTATGATTTCATTCATATGTGGAATATAAAAAACAGACAAAATAAATGAATAAACCAAACCAAAGACAGATACGGAGAACAGAGTCACGGATGTCAAAGAAGTGACTGGTAGTAGGCTAAAATGGGTAAAGGAGATAAACTGTATGATAATGGATGGAAACTAGAACTTTGGTGGTGATCATTTTGTAGGGTAGGCTTCCCAGGTGATGCTGGTGGTATAGAAACTGCCTGCAAATGCAGGAGACAAAAGAGATATAAGTTCGATCCCTGCTTCAGGAAGATTCCCTAGAGGAGGGCGTGGCAAACCACTCCAGTATTCAAGAGAGTTTCATAGACAGAGGACCCCAGTGGGCTATATCCATAGGGTCACAAAGACACTACTGAGGAGACCTAGTCTGAATACGTCCACGTTGTAGGGTATATAGAGTTAGAAATAAAATGTTGGAAAATTGAAACATGTAATGTGATAAACCAATGCTACCTCAATATACATTAAATTGATCAAGAAAATTAAAAATTCAATAAAGAAATAAAAATAAACCTATCTATCAAAATAGGATATTTATTTATGTTTATTTTCTTATGCAGAAAAATTCTAGGTAATGACAGTAGAGTGCAGAAAGATTTTATAGTTCTCATTTTCCTAAAAGCAGAAAAGCAAGCAAATAACAAAAACTAGGAAAAATGGAAACATAAACCCATCTGAATGCAGAGTTACAAAGAGTAGCAAGGAGAGATAAGAAAGTCTTCCTCGGTGATCAATGCAAAATATAGAGAAAAACAATAGAATGGGAAGGACTAGAGACCTCTTCAAGAAAATCAGATACCAAGGGAACATATCATGCAAAGATGGGCACAAAAAAGGACAGATGGTATGGACCTAACAAGAGCAGCAGATATTAGGAAGAGGTGTCAAAAATACACAGAATAATTGTACAAAAAAAAATCTTCATGACCCAGATAACCACGATGGTGTGATCACTCACCTAGAGGCACACATCCGGGAATGTGAAGCCAAGTGGGACTTAGGACGCATCACTACGAACAAATCTACTGGAGGTGATGGAATTCCAGTTGAGCTATTTCAAATTCTGAAAGATGATGCTGTGAAAGTGTTGCACTCAATATGCCAGCAAATTTGGAAAACTCAGTAGTGGCCACAGGACTGGAAAAGGTCAGTTTTCATTCCAATCCAAAGATAAACAATACCAAAGAATGTTCAAACTACAGCACAATTCTCTCATCTCATATGCTAGTAAAGTAATGCTCAAAATTCTCCAAGCCAGTCTTCAACAGTACATGAAATGAGAACTTCCAGATGTTCAAACTGGATTTAGAAAAGGCAGAGAAACCAGAGCCCAAATTGCCAACATCCGTTGGATCATCAAAAAAGCAACAAAGTTCTAGAAAAACATCTATTTCTGCTTTATTGACTCTGCCAAAATCTTTGACTGTGTGGGTCACAACAAACTGTGGAAAATCCTTAAAGAGATGGGAATACCAGACCACCTGACCTGCCTCTTGATAAATCTGTATGCAGGTCAAGAAGCAACAATTAAAATGGGACATGCATCTATGGATTGGTTCCAAATTGGGAAGTAGTATGTCAAGGTTGTATATTGTCACCCTGCTTATTTAACTTCTATGCAGAGTACGTTATGTGAAACACTGGGCAGGATGAAGCACAAGCTGGAATCAAGATTGCCAGGAGAAATATAAATAACTTCAGACATGCAGATTACACCACTCTTATGGCAGAAAATGAAGAGGAACTAAAGAGTCTCTTGATGAAAGTGAAAGAGGAGAGTGAAAAGTTGGCTTAATACTCAACATTATAAAAACTAAGGTCATGGCATCCAGTCCCATCACTTCATGGCAAATAGAGGAGAAACAATGGAAACAGTGAGAGACTTTATTTTTAGGGGCTCCAAAATCACTGATGGTGACTGTAGCCATGAAATTAAAAGATGCTTGCTCCTTTGAAGAAAAGCTATGACAAACCTAGACAGCTATTTAAAAGCAGAGACATTACTTTGCCAACAAAGATCCATCTAGTCAAAGCTATGTTTTTTCCAGTAACCATGTAAGGATGTGAGAGTTGGACCAGATAGAAAGCTAAAGAAGACTCTTGAGAGTCCCTTGGGCTGCATGGAGATCCAACCAGTCAATCCTAAAGGAAATCAGTCCTGAATATTCATTGGAATATTCATAGAAATACAAGAAACTATTCTTAAATAATCTTTTAAAACTTTGAACAGAGTTATAGATTTTACCATTTGTTATAAACTGGTATATATAATTTAACCAGAACCATAAGAAAATTAGTATTGTGTGAATTCTGAAGCACTTTCAACATGTTGTAGGAATAATGTGGACTTCCTTGAGTTTTACACATTCATAAGTAAATGGTCTGTATCTCATCCCTCTGTTGGTTTTCTGTGAGCTGTGGTTTCTGGGAAGTGAGCAGCTCTCATTCCTGTAACTCTTGTAATCCAGTCATTAGTGTGCCTCCTTCATGTGGATTCAGTACGGCTGTGGTGCTGTTATCCCTCTGATGGGAACTCTAACTCGGTGTAAAGCCCCAAAGGTCTGATACCTATTTTTATTTTATATTGTACTATATTTTATTTACAGTGTTGTGTTTGTTTCAGGTGTATAGCAAAGTGATACAGTCATATATATATATATATATGAATTAACAAAAGCAGTTCCAGTCTTTTAATGGGGTGCTCATGGTTTATAACAAAAATGGCATTACTTTGAGAGAGGGATAACTTAGGTATGGCATTGGTTTTTTTTCTTTTTGCAGCTTGAGGCAGTTGTAAAATAACTTAACGTAGCTTTTTACAACTATATTTTCTATAATATTTTTTCATTTGGTGAAATTTTAACTGTTAATGTTTTTGGCATTGTGCTTTGTACCATTTATTAAATAAAAATTAAAAAAAGAAGATGTTTGGAAGGCATCACCAACTGAATGGACATGAGTTTGAGAAAGCTTCGGGAATTGGCGATGGACAGGAAAGATTTGCGTGCTTCAGTCCATGGTGTCGCAAAGAGTCGGACAAGACTGAGTGATTGAACTGAAGTGATTAATAACAAGGGATTTCCCTGGTGATCTAGTGTTTAAGACTATGCCCTTCTCATGCGAAATGCCAGGCTGGATGAAGCACAAGTGGAAACCAAGATTGCTGGAAGAAATATCAGTAACCTCAAATATGCAAATGACACCACCCTTATGGCAGAAAGCAAAGAGGAACCAAAGAGCCTCTTGATAACATGAAAGAGAAGAGTGAAAAAGCTAGTTTAAAACTCAATATTCAAAAACCAAAGATCATGGCATCTGGTCCCATCACATCATGGCAAATTGATAGGGAAACACTGGAAACAGTGAGAGACTTTATTTTTCTTGGGTTCCAAAATCACTGCAGATGGTGATCAGCCATGAAATTAAAAGTTGCTTGCTCCTTGGAAGAAAATCTGTGACAAACCTAGACAGCTATTAAAAAGCAGGGATATTGCTTGCCAACAAAGGTCCGTCTATTCAAAGCTATGTTTTTCCAGTAGTCATGTATGGATGTGAAAGTTGGACCATAAGGAAGGTTGAACGCCACAGAATTGATGCTTTTGAACTGTGATGTTGGAGAAGACTCTTGAGAGTCCCTTGGATGGCAAGGAGATCAAACCAGTCAATCCTAAAGGAAATCAATCCTGAATACTCATTAGAAGGACTGATGCTGAAGCTGAAGCTCCAATACATTGGTCACCTAATGGGAACAGCTGACTCATTGGAAAAGACCCTGATGCTGGGAAAGATTGAAGGCAGAATGAGAAGGGGATTTCAGAGGAGAGGTGGTTGAATGGCACCACTGACTTAATGAACCTGAGTCTGAGCTATCTCTGGGAGATGGTGAAAGACAGAAATGCCTAGCTTGCTGCAGTCCATGGGGTCACAAAGTGTCGAACACTGCTGAGCAACTGAACAACAACAAGGTTTGATTCTTGATTGGGAAACTAAGATCCCACATGCCACACAGTATCGCCCCCCCCAAAAAAAAACCAAAAACTAAACATATATTACACACACAAAAAAATAACAGTATAAATCTCTTCAGTGACAGAGGAAATGTTTATTCCTTATATATTACTTTTTTAATTTGAAAAATCTATAATTCATTGAACATACCAAATAAAAGTAAAGGATGTGGCATGGGTCACTAAGCTTAGATATCAGACATGTTCAAACCAGAGATTCACTGCTGACAGAGGAAAGCTGACATCTTATTTCTTTGCTTTATAAGTTTTCTATTAGCTTCTGTTTGTAATGCAGTGAAGTTTGTACAATTATTCAGAACTTGCATCCTTTTGACATATTCATCAATAAAAATGTACAAGACCCTAAAATCATTTAAAATTAGCATTTAGTGACACTTACAAATAAGGTTTTAATTGGTAGAAGGAAACTTTGCATGCAAAGTACATATTGTATGTCACATTTTATTAACTACCATGGCAAGTTCCATGCTAACATTTTTGTAAACAATTCTATAAAGGTAATGTTATTTATTCACCTCAGACCAAGAACATAGCAGGCCTTTTAATTTTCAGCCTATTGTTGGTTTAATTTGAATATTTTAGAGCAGTTTTGGCATTAAGTCTAGTGGTGAAAATGGAGATGTTTATCAACCAATCATAAGCATACTCAAAAACTTGAGGCATTAGTACATTGTCATCCATGACAGGGCAAATAAAAATTTTGTTTTTTTAAAAAAATAGACCAGATATTACTAAATTTCATCAATGGTAAATTTGAAATATGTCTAAACAGAAAGAAAATTGAACTATTGTAATACTTGTTAATAAGGTCTAATTTTAAGCTAAAGGCAGTTATCTCTTTGGATTATAGGTTCAGTTTTCACATGATAACAAATAGAGTTGTTGTTCAATCACTATGTCATGTCTTACTCTTTGCAATTGCAAAGACTGTAGCATGCCAGGATTCCCTGTCCTTCATTATCTCGTAGAGTTTGAGTAGAAGGTTTTTAATTTTTTAATTAATTTTTATCAGAGCTTAGTTGTTCCAGAATATTGCTTTAGTTTCTCCTGCACAGCAAAGTGAAGCAGTTGTACATATACATATACCATCTCTTTCAGATTCCCTTCCCATCTAGGCCATCACAGAGAATTTTAGTAGAGATCCCTGTGCTACGTTGTAAGTCCTCATTAGTTATCCATTTTATCCACAGTGGTGTATATGTGTCAACCCCAATCTCCCAATTCATTTCATTCTCCCTTTCCCCCTTGGTATCAATAAATCAGATCTCTACATTGGTGTCTCCACTTTTGTTTTGCAAGTAAGTTCATCTGTACCATTTCTCTACTGCTGCTGCTGCTGTTAAATTACTTCAGTTGTGTCCAACTCATTGTGAGCCTGTGGTCCGTAGCCCGCCAGGCTCCTCTGTCCAGGGAATTCTCCAGGCAAGAATACCAAAGTGGTTTGCCATGCCCTACTCCAGGGACCTTCCCCACCCAGTGATCAAACCTGCATCTCTTATGTCTCCTATAGTGACAGGCAGGTTCTTTACCACTCATGCCATCTGGGGAGCGTACGATTTTTCTAGATTCCACATATAAGCAATATTATATGATAGTTGTTTTTCTCTTTCTGACTTCACTCTGTATGACAGTCTCTAGGTCGATACATGTCTCTACAAATGTCATTATTTCATTCCTTTTTATGATTGAGTAATATTCCATTGTGTAAATGTAGCACACCTTTATCCATTCCTCTGTTGATAGGCATTTAGCTTCCATGTCCTGGCTATTGTAAAGTGATGTAATGAATATTGGGGTACATATATTTTATTAAATTATGGTTTTCTTCAGGTATATGCCCAGGAGAGGGATTGCTGGGTCATATGGTAGTTCTATTTTTAGTTTTTTTAAAGGAAACTTCCATTCTGTTCTCCATAGTGGCTGTACCAATTTACATTACCACCAACAGTGTAGGAGGGTTCCCTTTTCTCCACTCCTCTTCAGTATTTATTGTCTGCAGATTTTTTTATAATGGCCATTCTGACTGGTGTGAGGTAATACTTCATTGTAGTTTGATTTGCCTTTCTCTAATAAGTAGTGATGTTAAGCATCTTTTCATGTTTGTTGGCCATCTGTAAGTCTTCAGAGTAGAAAATGTTTAGAGCTAGTGTACTGTGCATGGCTACAACATGATCTTAACTAGACTTTTACTTTCATCCAATTAAACGTATTAGGTATAAATTTTCTCCTGAAGTTATCATAGCATTACAAAATAAGTGAGACAGAAAATAACTTTACATATATATGTAAGCATACACATATATATGGTAATATTTTACATTATATATTTTTACATGTAAAATACATATTTATAAGGCTTTATGTATACTAAACATATTCTTCATAATCATAAATTATGGTTTTATCTCTTTTGTTTCCTAGGCCAAAATTTGTCTTTATCTTTAACTTACATTTCTAAAACAGTATCAAAGACACTCCTTCAGAGTCACAGTCATAGATCCAATCATGTTTGAATTTTTAAAGTGTATAAACACAGTAGATAATGACAGTTTATATAAAATTCTTACTACATATAAAGGTGCTGATGGTGATAACCTGTCAGCAGGACTTATGTCTTTTCCATTGGTGTTTTTCCATCAGTGTCTGGAAAGTTCATCTGCCAGGCTATTTGATTTTAACTCACAATAAGCCTTCATAGGATTGAGGTGTCTTCGTGGTAGTCCCTGATCATTAACAAAATGACATTGGGCAGGAGAGAATTATCCAACAGCTGACATACCTACCATATATTTTGATTATGTCAAAGGAAATTATTATTTATTATAACATTTTTTAACATCCGTTTTCAGATATAAAAATGGAAGTTATGATTATTTTATGTATGTTCTTCCTCATTCTTTGTTTTGCATGCTAACACCTTGTGTAAAATATTCACTTATTAAAAGAGTAATGGGAGGCTTATTTGAAAATCTGGCTTATCTTATACATGAGAGTTAGAAATACTTGGACAAAATTATATTTCAGCTAATAGAATGAAAAATGGGAGATAGGAAAGAGAGTTTGGCAGAGCCATAACCAATAAGATGGCATAAATCCAAGAAGGAGAAATCATGCAAGAAAATCCGAGTATCTTTTTTGTCAGAACATGGCATTAGATGAAAGGAATTCAGTAAGCATAGATTTTTTGGGGGTGGCATTTTTTGTAGTGCCTCAAATATTTAATTGAATTCAAAATGACTTTGAGATAAGTCTTGCTTTGATGTGTGAACATTGTTAGAAGTACCATAATCAGACGATGATTGTAAATCCAGGGCAAGTGTGTTTATCACTGATATTAGCAGTTACCATGTGGAAGAGTAGCCTTGAGTCAGGTTGAAACCACAGCATGCTTGAATCCAGAATGCATAGTCCCTTATGTTTAAAAGCTATGCAAGTTAGTAATAATATTAAAATTATTTATCTTTTAAAAATTGCATTTATATTAGCTATTGCAATCTGATTTAATAGTTTACCTGTTTCATATTAATCTCCCTACTCACACAATCATTTCCATGGAAACAGGGTCCTTTTATTACTCACAAAAGTGTAGAAGACTTCTAGAGCTGGTATTTTGTGGCTGGCTCAGAACTAGCTACAACATGATCTTGATTAAAATTTTAGCTTTGTGCACTTAAAAATGTTAGTTATAAACTTTCTGGGGAAATCATCCAAGTTGTATATCTAGCAAACTGAGCAAACATAGAGGCACATGGTCGGCATTCAGTTAAAAATTGAAGTAGGAATGGATGAATGACATTTTTACACTTTTCTACATTTTAAACATTTTATACATTCAGTGTGTATTTATTTTATAAAGAAAACCCATAAGAAAGTTATGAACTCTTCTGTTCTTGTAGCATTTGTACTTAGAGTCTGTTCATATAAGCAAGAGGATTCAGAGAACATAATCTGTCATGTCTATGCAGTCAACAGTTTTTGGAATAACTGTACTTTCAATACTTAAGTAAGTGTTAGTCGCTCAGTCATGCCCAACTCTTTGCGACCCCACGGACTGCAGCCCACCACGCTCCTCTGTCCTTGAGATTTTCCAGGCAAGGATACAGGAGTGGGTTGCCATTTTCTTCTCCAGGGGATCTTCCCAACCCAGGGAATGAACCCAGGTCTCGTGCACTGCAGGCAGATTCTTTACCGACTGAACTACAAGGGAATCCCTATAATACTTACACATAATTTAATGATGTGAGAGTGTGAAAGACAGGCAAAATGGATTTTTAATTTTGGATTTAATATTTCTTCCACTAGGTGTAATGAAAATTTTCAGGAGTTCACAAATAGACATAAACTGTTTTTAAAAATTCTGGTAATTACTAACATTATTCTCAACCCAAAGCTTTCAGAGAGAGCCCTTTATAATTAATTAATCTGATATCATGTTGGTATATTAACTAGGAACTGAGCAATTGTTGAGCATGTGCAGAATATAGAGTCTCTGCAGATTGTATTTTTAAAGATACAGATTTCTAGTATCTAACTTAGCTGGGCCATTATAGAAACATATAATGACTTAGACCTTGTCACAAACGGATCATCAAGTTTACAAAACGTAGCTGGCTCCAGTTTTATATCAGAATATTATACACATGCATAGTTAGATCTATATTTAATCTTATCACAGTGACTACTTTTATGTATCTGAGAGTAACTGAGTGAATTACAAAGTTATATATACCCTCAAGTGGCTTGCAATACTTTTTACTCATGTTATATAATGGGATACATAGATGAAAAACTGATATTTCAGCTTGCTACACTTAAATCTACTATGCTTAATGCTATTTTTATGAAAAATATCTATATAGAAGACAATCATACATATATGAAAATAAATAAAGACATATATACAACATATCGCATATTTCTTTGTAAATCTTTAGGATTATTTTAGAGGTTGAACAATGTTATATTAAATCTCTTCTCCATATTTTATTGAATAGTTGCTAGATATATCATTGCAAAACACTGTAATTGAAGCTCAAAAATAATATACTGAGAAAAACATTATTAAACCCAAAGACCAAGGCAGATGTGATAAAATAATCCTCTCAAACTAGTAGTTTATTATTTTAGATTTTTTCTTCAAAATAAAATAGATTAGGAAGTAAGCTCTGACAACTAAAAGATGACCATACAACATATGAAACTTTCTTTTCTTTTTTGGTACTTGAAAGTTGAGTCTTGCTTAGCTTACTGCCCAGTTGGGTGGACAACCAATAAATCATGAAAAAATTGTAAAATGTAAATATATGATTTGAAGTTAAGATTAAAGCCGTTGAATGTAAGTGTGCTCTTCTCCTGGTACTTTGTTTGGAGGCATCTTTATTGCAGTCTGTAAAATGATGTTGAAGAGAGGGCACTCAGAAATAGACTCCATCATCATCATTTGATAGATAATCTTACCCAAATTTTAGAAAATAAACTGATTTTTACAGTCTTAGTCAGGAGGCTTAAAGAATATATCCTTTCTCAAAACATATAGGCACAACTGGATAGAAGCACTATCATTGGCTGACATCATTTCAGTTCAATTCAGTCACTCAGTTGTGTCTGACTCTTTGTGACTCCATGGACTGAAGCACGCCAGACCTCCTTGTCCATTAACAACTCCTGGAACTTGCTCAGACTCATGTCCATCAAGTCGGTGATGCTGTCCAACCATCTCATCCTCTATCATCCCCTTCTCCTCTTGCTTTCAATATTTCCCAGCATCAGGGTCTTTTCCAATGAGTCAGTTCTTCGCATCAGGTGGCCAAAGTGTTGGAGTTTCAGCTTTAGCATCAGTCCTTCCAATGAATATTCAGGACTGATTTCCTTTAGAATGGACTGGTTGGATCTCCTTGCAGTTCAAGGGATTCTCAAGAGTCTTCTCCAACACCAAAGTTCAAAAGCATCAATTCTTCTGTGCTCAGTTTTCATTATAGTCCAACTCTCACATCACACATGACTACTGGAAAAACCATAGCTTTGATGAGATGGAATTTTGTTGGCAAAGTAATGTCTCTGCTTTTTAATACACTGTCTAGGTTGGTCATAGTTTTTCTTTCAAGGAGCAAGTGTCTTTTAATTTCATGGCTGCAGTCATCATCTGCAGTGACTTTGGAGCCCAAGAAAATGAAGTCTGTCACTGTTTCCATTGTTTCCCCATCTAGTTGCCATGAAGTGATGGGACCAGATGTCATAATCTTTGTTTTTGAATGCTGAGTTTTAAGCCAGCTTTTTCACATACCAATCTTGCTTGGGACAGAACCCTCCCCCTAGCTCCTTTCTAAAGAACCTAGATAATAGTATCTAATGCATTTTCCCTGAGTTTTTCAGATGTTAAAGCCGCTACCAAATGGAAGAAATTAACTGTTGATGATCATGATCATGTAGAGCTGACCTTCTAGCACCTAAGGATTGTTATGCTGACTCCTGTGACACTGTCTTGTTACCTCACGATCAACCAATCAGAGGAACACGTGCAACACCTCCTTCACTTTGCCTTTTATTTTTTTAAAATTTATTTTATTGGAGACAAATTACCTTACATTAATATATCGGTTGGTTTTCCAGACATTGACATGAATCCGCCCCAGGTGTACATGTGTTCCCTTTCTTGAACCCCCTTCCCACCTCCCTCTTCCCCATATCCTCCCTCCAGGTCATCCTCGTGCACCAGCCCCAAGCATCCTGTATCATGCATCGAACCTGGACTGGTGATTCATTTCACATATGATAATATACATGCTACAATGCTGTTCTCCCCAATCATCCCACCTTCACCCTCTCCCACAGAGTCCCAGAGACTATTCTATATACCTATGTCTCTTCTGCAGTCTCATATACAGGGTTAAGGTTATCATCTTTCTAAATTCCACATATATGTGTTAGTATACTGTATTGATGTTTTTCTTTCTGGTTTACTTCACTCTGTATAATAGGCTTCAATTTAATCCACCTCATTAGAACTGATTCAAATGCATTCTTTTTAATGGCTGAAAAGTACTCCATTGTGTATAGGTACCACAGCTTTCTTATCCATTCGTCTGCAGATGGACATCTAGGTTGCTTCCATGTCCTGGCTATTATAAACAGTGCTGCAATGAACATTGGAGAACATGTGTCTCTTTCAATTCTGGTTTCCTCGGTGTGTATGCCCAGGAGTGCGATTGCTGGATCATATGGCAGTTCTATTTCCAGTTTTTTGAGGAATCTCCACACTGTTCTCCATAGTGGCTGTACTAGTTTGCATTCCCACCAACAGTGTAAGAGGGTTCCCTTTTCTCCACACCCTCTCCAGCATTTATTGCATGTAGACTTTTGGATAGCAGCCATTCTGACTGGTGTGAAATGGTATCTCATTGTGGTTTTGATTTGCATTTCTCTGATTATGAGGGATATTGAACATTTTTTCATGTGTTTGTTAGCCATCTTTATGTCTTCTTTGGAGAAATGTCTGTTTAGTTCTTTGGCCCATTTTTTTTATTGGTCACTTATTTTTCTAGAATTGAGCTGTAGGAGCTGCTTGTATATTTTGGAGATTAATTCTTTGTCAGTTGTTTTGTTTGCTATTATTTTCTCCCATTCTGAAGGCTGTCTTTTCACCTTGCTTATAGCTTCCTTTGCTGTGCAGAAGCTTTTAATTTTAATTAGGTCCCATTTGTTTATTTTTGCTTTTATTTCCAAGACTTGTACATAGAAAACTATAAAACACTAGTGAAAGTAATCAAAGAGGACACTAATAGATGGAGAAATATACCATGTTCGTGGATTGGAAGAATAAATATTGTGAAAATGAGTATACTACCCAAAGTAATTTAAACATTCAATGCAATCCCTATTCAAGCTACCAATGATATTTTTCACAGAACTAGAACAAATAATATCACAATTTGTATGGAAATACAAGAAACCTTGAATAGCCAAAGCAATCTTGAAGAGGAAGAATGGAACTGGAGGAATTACCTGCCGGACCTCAGGCTCTACTACAATGCCACAGTCATCAAGACAGTATGGTACTGGCATAAAGACAGAAATATAGATCAATGGAACAAAATAGAAAGCCCAGAGACAAATCCATGCACCTATGGACACCTTATCTTTGACAAAGGAGGCAAGAATATAAAATGGAGAAAAGACAGTCTCTTTAACAAGTGGTGCTGGGAAAACTGGTCAGCCAATTGCAAAAGAATGAAACTAGAACACTTCCTAACACCATACACCAAAATAAACTCAAAATGGATTAGAGAGCTAAATGTAAGACCAGATTCTATAAAACTCCTAGAGGATAATGTAGGCAAAACACTTTCTGACATAAATCACAGCAGGATCCTCCAAGACCCACTTTGCCTTTTAAAATGCTTTGCTGAAACCCTGCTAGGAGATCAAAGTTTTACAGCAAGGGCGAGCCACTTGTTCTCCTTGTATTGCCACTTTTATAATAAACACTGTACTTTCCTCCACCACAACCCAGTGTCAGTAGATTGGTTTTACTGTTTGTGGGCAAACGGATGGACCCAAGTTTTCTATCTAACATTGTTGGATAGACAAAGCAAAGAATTTTGCAGACCTTAAAGCAATTTCTACAGACCGATGCTAGGAAACAAGGTCTGGTTCAAATTGTTCCACTTGATGCTTCCATGGGCAACTGAAGGAGCAATTAAATCTGCCAACTTCAAATAAGAGTAACAATGGGGAATTGAAACTGAACTTGAAAGTGAATTAAAGTGTTGATAAAGATACACTATTTCTACCCTTGTCAAAGGGGGAAAAACAGATTTTCAAAGTGATACTTCTTTAAAAATAAAGCAAAAATCAAAAATATCCATGCAAAATTATGCTAAATATAGGAAGCTGTTGTGGTCACTATCTGAATATCACATGAGACTTTGTTACTAATTAAACTGTCAGTGGAACCACCACTGTTTACCTATTCCACTCATATTCAGGTGTAGCATGTTTTCAAATTGAGTCTTGGAAATTCTGGCCACTGCCTCTGTGCTGGAAAATATCTCTCAGTTTTAGAGACATAAACATAATGCATTGTTGGGAAGTTACATTTTCATTTTATTAAAAATGTTTCTTCTTTAGCATTTCTTCATACACTACACATCTAATTGAATACCCTATTGTAATATGATGGCTGTTGATGGTATGAAACATTTCTTTGAGAAATGGGAAGTACTTGAAATAAAACATGGATCTTAGTTTTAATTCAGTCAAGGACAAAATATAAAATTAATGACTATCTTTAAAAAAAATAGAGGACATACTGGTAGGAAAATAATCAATTTCTAATGGCACATAAAGTTAGACATTTAATAAGAATTTAATAAGAAATATGAAAATCTTATGTGAAAAATTTTAGAATATACCTGAAGGAAACAAAAGTAGAATTGAACAAAAACAACAACACATTAAAAAGATGACAATTATCTTTAATATATAAAGATAGATATTTAAATATATATAAAGATGTACACATAAAAATTTATATATATTAATAGTTTATATGTAGTTATATTTTATATATATATTAATATTTTATATATATAAAGATATATATTTAATATATAAAGTCAATACGATACCAAATAAAATGCAAACAAAATATTCCAGGAAGTGAATTAAAGTAATACAAAAATTCATACAGACATATAACATGTAAGAATAGCCATCAAAGAGTAACATCATCAAGATGGTGTCACGGATCATTCGTGACATCAGTCCCCTTCATGAGAAGACTAATTAGCAGCTATCCACAGACAAAACATCCCTGTGAAAAATTCCAGAAGTGGGGGATGCCCCTGAAGCACCCAACTGGACCACAGAAAAGGACTGCATTAGAAGAGTAAAAGGAGTGGGTTCACCCTGACCATGTCTTCCCTCCCCCAGGCCAGTACAGATGTGGATCTATAGCTCTTCTCTACAACTAAACTTTCTCTAGCAGTGAAGAAGAGCCCAGGGTGAACATCCAGCTCTCCCATCATTGAGGGAGGATTCTCAGGAGGCCCAATTGGGTCCTGCCTAGTGGAGACCATTAAGGGAATCCTTAGGCCTAGACCACTGTTGGACAGGAGCTTATAGCAACCATCATTCAGATCATGGCCAATCACTTTCTTGGTTATAGGAGTGACCAAGCAGTGTTCCCAGCTTCAATACAGGTGCCTGGTAACAAAGAAGCACATTCTTTGGCCTGCCTGGGCAGGGAAACAAATTCACAAGTACCACCACCTCCAACTGCTAAGCATAGCCTCCAGATTCACCCAGCAGGAAGCAATGTCAGAAAACCCAGGCAACTGTAGAGCCAGTGCTATAGCCTCACTTGGACTGGAAGCCACGGCAGTAAATCTTCTCAATTGTTGAGCATAGCCTCTGGCCCTGCCTAACCAGAGAGACTAAACAGTGATCTTGAGCAGCCTTGGAGCCCAGCCTATACCTTATTCCCATTGTGGAATGCAGAATGCAACCTCATCCAGACAGAAAGCATAGCCACACAACCCATTGTGGAGTACATCCTGTAGCCTCAACTGACCAGGAAACACAGACCGTGCCACTGCCCAACCACAAAACAGTCTCCATTCCCACTCAACTAAAGGATACAGATGGAGGCACAGAAAGCCTGGCCAGTGACCTCACCCAACAGCAGTGCACAGGCAGCAATTTACCTGATCATGAAGCCAGTAGTCCTGCCCAACTTCAAGGCAAAGCCTGGTCTGATCTCAGAGCAAAACCTATATCCCTGCCTGAATAGTTACAAACATTAAGAAAAAAGGAAGAATTCAAATACACAAACTAACTTTACCCATCAAAATAGACCATTTCCTAACTAAAAATAAACTTAAAGAATGGATTAAAGACTTAAATATAAGCTCAGGAACTATAAAGCTCTTAGAGGAAAACATAGGTAGTACACTCTGACATTCATAATCACAAAAAACTAGTTGATCTGATCATATGGACCATAGCCCTGTCTAACTCAATGAAACTAAGCCATGCCGTGTGGGGCCACCCAAGACGGACGGGTCATGGTGGAGAGGTCTGACAGAATGTGGTCCACTGGAGAAGGGAATGGCAAACCACTTCAGTATACTTGCCTTGAGAACCCCATGAACGGTATCAAAAGGCAAAATGATAGGATACTGAATGAGGAATACCCTAGGTCAGTAATTGCCCAGTATGAAGGGATGGAGCCAAAGTGAAACAAATACCCAGTTGTGGATGTGACCAGTGATAGAAGCAAGGTCCGATGCTATAAAGAGCAATATTGCATAGGAACCTGGAATGTTAGGTCCATGAATCAAGGCAAATTGGAAGTTACAAACAGGAGATGACAAGAGTGAACGTCGACATTCTAGGAATCAGTGAACTAAAATGGACTGGATGGGTGAATTTAACTCAGATGAGCTTTATATCTACTACTGTGGGCAGGAATCCCTTAGAAGAAATGGAGTAGCCATCATGGTCAACAAAAGAGTCCGAAATGCAGTACTTGGATGCAATCTTAAAAACGACAGAATGATTTCTGTACGTATCCAAGGCAAACCATTCAATATTACAGTAATCCAAGTCTATGCCCCAACCAGTAATGCTGAAGAAGCCGAAGTTGAACAGTTCTATAAAGACCAACAAGACCTTTTAGAATTAACACCCAAAAAAGATATCCTTTTCATCATAGGGAGCTGGAATGCAAAAGTAGGAAGTCAAGAAACACCTGGAGTAACAGGCAAATTTGGCCTTGGAACACGGAATGAAGCAGGGCAAAGGCTAATAGAGTTTTATCAAGAGAACGCACTGGTCATAGCAAACACCCTCTTCCAAAAACACAAGAGAAGACTCTACACATGGACATCACCAGATGGTCAACACCGAAATCAGATTGATTATATTCTTTGCAACCAAAGATGGAGAAGCTGTATAGAGTTAGCAAAAACAAGACCAGGAGCTGACTGTGGCTCAGATCATGAACTCCTTATTGCCAAATTCAGACTTAAATTGAAGAAAGTAGGGAAAACCACTAGACCATTCAGATATGACCTAAATCAAATCCCTTATGATTATACAGTGGAAGTGAGAAATAGATTTAAGGGTCTAGATCTGATAAATAGAGTGCCTGATGAACTCTGGATGGAGGTTCGTGACATTGTACAGGAGACAGGGACCAAGACCATCCCATGGAAAAGAAATGCAGAAGAGTGAAATGGCTGTCTGAGGAGGCCTTACAAATAGCTGTGAAAAGAAGAGAAGTGAAAAGCAAAGGAGGAAAGGAAAGATATAAGCATCTGAATGCAGAGTTCCAAAGAATAGCAAGGAGAGATAAGAAAGCCTTCCTCAGTGATCAATGCAAAGAAATAGAGGAAAACAACAGAATAGGAAAAACAAGAGATTTTTCAAGAAAATTAATGATATCAAGGGAACATTTCATGCAAAGATGGGCTCGATAAAGGACAGAAATGGTATGGACCTAAAAGAAGCAGAAGATATTAAGAAGAGGTGGCAAGAATACACAGAAGAACTGTACAAAAAAGATCTTCACGATGAAGATAATCACGATGGTGTGATCACTCATCAGGAACCATACATCTTGGAATGTGAAGTCAAGTGGGCCTTAGAGAGCATCACTACGAAAAAAACTAGTGGAGGTGATGGAATTCCAATTGAGCTATTTCAAATCCTGAAAGATGATGCTGTGAAAGTGCTGCACTCAATATGCCAGCAAATTTGGAAAACTCAGCAATGGCCACAGGACTGGAAAAGGTCAGTCTTCATTCCAATCCCAAAGAAAGGCAATGCCAAAGAATGCTCAAACTACCGGACAATTGCACTCATCTCACACGCTAGTAAAGTCATGCTCAAAATTCTCCAAGCTAGGCTTCAGCAATATGTGAATCGTGAACTTCCAGATGTTCAAGCAGGTTTTAGAAAAGGCAGAGGAACCAGAGATCAAATTGCCAACATCCGCTGGATCATGGAGAAAGCAAGAGAGTTCCAGAAAAACATCTATTTCTGCTTCATTGACTATGCCAAAGCCTTTGACTGTGTGGATCACAATAAATTGTGGAATATTCTGAAAGAGATGGGAATCCCAGACCACCTGACCTGCCTCTTGAGAAACTTGTATGCAGGTCAGGAAGCAACAGTTAGAACTGGACATGGAACAACAGACTTGTTCCAAATAGGAAAAGGAGTACTTCAAGGCTGTATATTGTCACCTTGCTTATTTAACTTCTATGCAGAGTACATCATGAGGAACGCTGGGCTGGAGAAGCACAAGTGGAATCAAGATTGCTGGGAGAAATATCAATAACCTCAGATATGCAGATGACACTACCCTTATGGCAGAAAGTGAAGAGGAACTCAACGGCCTTTTGATGAAAGTGAAAGAGGAGAGTGAAAAGGTTGGCTTGAAGCTCAACATTCAGAAAACAAAGATCGTGGCATCTGGTCCCATCACTTCATGGGAAATAAATGGAAAAACAGTGGAAACAGTGTCAGACTTTATTTTTTTGGGCTCCAAAATCACTTCGGATGCTGATTGCAGCCATGAAATTAAAAGACGCTTGCTCCTTGGAAGGAAAGTTATGACCAGCCTAGATAGCATATTAAAAAGCAGAGACATTACTTTGCCTACCAAGGTCCATCTAGTCAAGGTTATGGTTTTTCCCGTGGTCATGTATGGATGTGAGGGTTGGACTGTGAAGAAAGCTGATCGCCAAAGAATTGATGCTTTTGAACTGTGGTGCTGGAGAAGACTCTTGAGAGTCCCTTGGACTGCAAGGAAACCCAACCAGTCCATTCTAAAAGAGATCAATCCTGGGTGTTCATTGGAAGGACTTGTGCTAAAGCTGAAACTGCAATACTTTGGCCACCTCATGCGACGAGTTGACTCACTGGAAAAGAGTCTGATGCTAGGAGGGATTGGGGGCAGGAGGAGAAGGGGATGGCAGAGAATGAGATGGCTGGATGGCATCACTGACTCTGTGGACATGAGTTTGAGTGAACTCCGGGAGTTGGTGATGGACAGGGAGGGCTGGCGTGCTGTGGTTTATGGGGTCGCAAAGAGTCGGACACGACTAAGCGACTGAACTGAACTGAACACTCTGACATAAACCACAGCAAGATCCTCTTTGACCTACTTCCTAGAATAATGGAAATAAATACAAAAATAAACAAATGGGACCTAATTAAACTTAAACATTTTAGCACAACAAAGGAAACAATAAAGAAGTTTAAAAGACAACCATCAGAATGGGAAAAATTAATTGCAAATGAAGCAACTGACAAAGGATTAGTCTCTAAAATATATAAGCCGTTCATATAGCTCAATATCAGAAAAACAACCAGTCCAGACATTTCTCCAAAGAAGATACACAGATGGCCGATAAACTCATGAAAAGATGATCAAAATCATTCATTATCAGAGAAATGCAAATCAAAACTACAATGAGGTATCACCTCACACCAAAACAAAACTAAAAACAATAACGGCTGGAGAGGATGTGGAGAAAAGGGAATGCTCCTGGACTGTTGGTGGGAATGTAAATTGATACAACCACTAAGGAGAATAGTATGAAGTTTCCTTGACTCAGAAGAAAAAAAACTACCATGAAAAATGGGAAGGTATAAGTCGCTCAGTTGTATCTGCCTCTTTGAAACCCTATGGACTATGGCCTCTGTCCATGGAATTATCCAGGCAAGAATACTGGAGTGGGTAGCTATTCCTTTCTCTAGGACATCTTCCTGACTCAGGGATTGAAGACAGGTCTCCCGCAAAACAGGCAGATTCTTTACCGTTTGAGCCACCAGGGAAATCCCATTACTGGGCAAATACCCTGAGAAAACCACAATTCTAAAAGACACATGTAACCCAATGTTCACTGCAGCACTGTTTACAATAATGAGCACACAAAAGCAGTGCAGGTGTCCACTGACAGATGAATGGATCAAGACGTGGTACACATATACTGTGGTATATTACTCAGTGATAAAAGGAATAATTTTGAGTCAGTTCTAATGAGGTAGACGAATCTAGAGCCTATTATACAGAGCAAAGTAAGTTAGAAAGAGAAAAACAAGCATTGCTTATTAATTCATATATATGAAATCTAGAAAAATGGTACTGATGAACCTATTTGCAGGATGGAATGGAGACACAGATGTAGAGAATGGACGTGTGAACACAGTGGAAGAAGGAGATGGTAGGATGAATTGAGAAAGCAGCACTGAAGTATATACTTGTTAATGTGTAAAATAAATAAGTAGTGGAAAGATGGTATATAACACAGGGAGCCCAGGTTGCTGTCTTGTGATGACCTGGAGGGATGGGATGGGAGGCAGGTGGGAGGCTCAAAAAGGAGGGGATAGATACATTTATATATATAATTATGACTTATTTGAATTGTTGTTCAGCAGAAACCAGTAATTATCCTCTAACAAAAAATAAATTAAAAAAAATTCTTTTAAGAAACTAAAAATAAACCAAGAACTAACTAAGCCTAAAGTTAGCAGAAGGTAAGAAATAATGATTACAGCAGAATTAAATAAAATTGAGGCTAGAAAAACAATAAAAAGATTAACAAAACTAAAGAACGGTTCTTTGAGAAGATAAAGATGGCACACCTTTAGCTAGTCAGAAAAAAAAAGTGAACTCAAATGAATAAAACTATAAATAAAAGAGAACACGTTACAATTTATGCAAACAGAAATTTAAAGGATCATTAGAGGCTGCCATGAATAATGATATGACAACAAAATGGACAACCTTAAATACACTGACAAATTTCTAGAAACACATAGCCTACCTAGACTGAATCATGAAGAAACAGAAAATCTGAACATATCAATAGTGAGTAAGGAGACTTAACCAGTAATCTAAACCATCTGAAAAGAAAAGTCCAGGACTAGGTAGTCTCACTGGAGAATTCTACTACATTTTTAAAGAAGAATTAATGTCAATCTTTCTCAAATTCTTCAAAAATTTGAAGAGAGGGAATGCATCTAAACTAACTTTAAGAAGCCAGTGTTACTTTGATACCAAAACCAAATAAGTATATTACAAGAAAAGAAAAACACAGGTCAATATCCATCATGAATACACACATCAAAATTCTCAACCAAATACTAGCAGTTGAAATCAATAATACATTAAAAGGATCATATACCATGATCATGAGGGATTTAACCCTAGGATGCAAAGATGGTTCAACAGCGCCAAATCAGTAAGTATAATACATCACTTTGTAGAATGAAAAATAAATCCTATGATCAACTCAATAAATGCAGAAAAAACATTCTGATAAAATTTAAACATGTTATCATTATAAAAATTATAAAGGCATATAATAAATATGTAACAAACCCAAACAGCTAATATTCTACACTAAGGCAAAAAAGTTGAAAGTTTTACCTCTAAGTTTGGAAATAGTACAATTGTTCCCCATCTTAGAACTCCTATTCAACATGGTACTGGACGTTCTAACCAGAGTAATCAGGTAAGAAAAAGAAAAGGCATCAAATCAGAAAGGAAGAAGTAAAATTGTACCTGTTTGCAGATATGATTGTACATACAGAACACATAATATTATATATTATATAATGTACATATGTATATAAAACTGTAAAAAACTTCACCAAAAAAAGAAAACCTGTTGAAACTAGTAAACAAATTTAGTAAAGTTTCAGAATACAAAGTCAACACATAAAAATCACTTGTATTTCTATGCACTATTAACAGATTATCTGAAAAAATAAGGAGAACAATTCCATTTTCAACAGCATCAAAAACAATAAAATATCTAGGAGTGAATATAACCAAGGAGGTGAAAGTTCTGTATACTAAAACTAGAAAGCAGTAATGAAAGAAACTGAAGAATATACAAACAAATGGAAAGATATCCCATGTTCATGGATCAGAAGAATAAATACTGTTACAAAGTTCAGACTACCCAAATCTACCTGTAGATATAATGTAATCTCTATCGAGATTTCATTGTCATGTTTCACAGAAATAGGAAAAATAATTCTAAAATTTGCACTGAACCACAAAAACCTCGAGTAGTGTGTATGTTTTTATATCAGTATCATGTTACTTTGATATTTATTATATCTTAGAAGCATAATTTTTTATTGTGGTTAAGACAGTGGTTTTATTTGCTTTTGTATGTATATTTTCTTTTTATTACACTAAAGGTATAGATTAAGTAAATGTTTACTTATTTTTAAAATTTTTAATTATAGTTGACTTACAATATTGTGTTAGTTTCAGGTATACAGTAAAAAATGAATCTATTATACATATATCCACTTATTTTTAGATTGTTTTCTCAATTAGGTCATTGGAGAGTATTGAGTAGATTTCCCTGTGATATACAGTAGGTCCTTAAAAGTTACCTATTTTATATATAGTAGTGTGGTATAATTTGACAGAAAGGAAGTCTTCACTGCATGCTATTGGGAAAACTGGACAACCATGTGCAAAAGAATGAAATAGGACTCCTAGTTTTATCTCGCACACAAAAATAACTCTAAATGGAGTAAAGGATTAAATGTAAGACCTGGATATGTAAATCTCCTAGAAAAAAATGAAGGAGTTCCTTGACATTCATCTTAGCAGTGATTTCTTGACTATGATACCAAGTACAGACAACCAAAGCAAAAACAAACAAGTGGGGCTATATCAAATTAAATAGCTTCTGCACAGCAAAAGAAACAATTCATAAAATGAAAAGGTAACCTATGGAATGGAAAAATATTTACAATTTACAAAAGAGGTTAATATCCAAAATACACAGGCCCTCATACTGCTTTAGAGCAAGAAAAAAAAATCTGATTAAAAAACGGACAGAGAAACGGAACAATTTTTCCCAAGAACACATACAAATAACCAAAAAATACATAAAAACATGCCCAACATCACTTATCGGTGAAACACAAACTAAAACCTCAATGAGATATCATCTCACCTGTTAGAATGACTATCATCAAAAAGACAAGGAATAACATATTGGTGAGGATGTGGAGAAAATGGAATCCATATTGGTGGGAATGCAAATTGGCACAGTCACTGTGGAAAACAGTATGAAGATTCCTCAAAAAATTAAAAGTAGAACTACTGCATGATCATGGGTCACAAAGAGTCGGACATGACTGAGCGACTGGACTGACTGAGTGACTGACTGTATGATCCAGCAAGTCCACTTCTGCATAAATATATGAAGGAAATAAATACAAAATATCAGAGATTTGTATACTCCCATGTGTACTGCAGCAAAATTCACAGTAACCAAAATATGAAATAACCATGTGTCCATCTTTAGATGAATCAGTTTAAAGAAGATATGGTGTATACATACATATATATATATTTACACACACACACAAACACACACAATGGAATATTATTCCACCATAAAAGAAAAGGAAATCTTGCCATTTGCAACAATATGGATGAAGCTTGAGGCTATTATGCTGATTGAAATAATTCAGACAAAGAAAGCCAAATATTATTTGATCTCATGTGTATGTGGAATCTGAAAAAAAGAAATTCACAAATACATAGAATAGATGGATAGTTGCCAGGAGCAAGGTATGGGTAAAGGTAGGGAAATAAGTCAGTGTAGCCAAAAAGTTCAAATCAAACTTCTAGTTATAAATGAATAGTTCTGGTGATTTAACATATGCCATGCTGACTAAAGTTAACAATACTGTATTGAATACTTAAAATTTGCTGAGAGAGTAGATCTTAAAATTTCTCAGCACACACACAAAAAGATATTATAACTACATAAGATGATGGATATGTTAACTAACTTTAGTACCTTATTGTTATAATCTTTCCACAATATGTACGTGTATATCAGATTATCCATCACCTTGTACACCTTAATCTTACACAATGTTGTATGTCAATTATGACTCAATGAAGCTGGGGAAAAATATAACCTGACTTCTTGACTTAAAATAAATAAAAGTAACACTAAAAACCATAAAAAGAAAGAATATTTAAGAATATTTGAGAAAAAAATTTCTGAGTGGGGCTATCTTGCCCTACATTAAAACATACTATACTACATCTAAAATTAAAATCAAGAGGTGCCATCTCACAAAGAAACATATCTTTTGAAACAGAATTCTAGAAATGAACCTCAGAACACACATATATATAGTTGATGATAAAGGAAGTATCTTAAACCACCTGAGTAAAGATGGACTTTTTACTGAATAATGCTGAAAAAACTGTGTGGCCATATAGATAGAATTTGACCCATATCTCATACCATACATGAGAATAAACTTTAAATGAATAAGGGATCTCAAAGCAAAAATAAAACCATACAAGTGATGGAAGAAACCTGAGTGAATTACTCTTTAATCTTGGTATAACCTTTCTAACTCTGACTCAAAAAATCCAAATTCAGTAAAAGTGATAAATTAGATAATATTATACAATTCCTGGTGAAAATAAACAAAGTCAAAAGACAATTGACAAACTAATAGATCATCTCCACAGGCTATACCACAGAAAAACAGCTAATAACTTTACTTATAGAGAACACTTAAAAGTTGAAGGACAAGTACCAGAAAAGCATATTGAGTTATAAATTGAATATAGGGGTTGTAAAGTGAGAGCTGGTTGGTATATAAAACTATGAGATGACGTGAGATCACCTTGGGAAAGGGTGTAGGTAGAGGAGACTTAGAATGACTGAGCCCTGAATTATTCAAGTATAAATATGGTGGGAAAAAACAAAGGAACCAGGAACTGAAATTGAGAAAAACCAGGGAGCCAATGAATAAATAATGTACATCTCATGCTATGACTCCATCTTAATATAAAGAAATTGCCCAAAGTGAGTCCTATTAAGTTATAAGGACCTAAAAAGCTACAATATAATGAAACGATCTATTGAGAAATGTATTGTTCAAGCCAGGTAGCTCATTGTTATTTTGTATCTTTTAAACAAACCTCTATTATAATTTTTGGGTTGAATTAATGAGTTCAAATTTTAATTAAAGTAAATTAATTGTATATGTCTAAATGACAGCATCTACAATGAGAAGCATCAACTCTTCACTCTGTTTTCTATATGTATTATTCTCCATAAATAATTAAGTGCCTCTGGAACTATTTAGGAAATTGGTATCCTTCCTCTTCTGTAGAGAAACTTGAAAATTCATCTTTTCAAAGTATGAAAACTTTTTCCAGGGGATAACAAAGCCCAAAAGAACAAAACTTTCTAAGTAAAATATTTCAATTAAGAAAAAGACATTTTCTAAAACCATTCAAAGCAGATATTAAGGGGAAAATATAAATGCCCTGAACAGTGTTTCATCTCTGTTGCCTTCATGGCCCAAGTTTAGATGTGGTGACAATATATAGAACCTGCTGTGTTTGGCATACTATTTAGAGTAGCTATGGAAAGCAGGAGAATGTTTACTGTTTTTAATCATTAGCTTGAAATGATTGATCAGCAGTCCTACTGGAGTGCTAGTCATTTAAATATAAAAGCATTCTGAAGTTTCTAATTTTAGAAAGAAATAATTGAGTAAACAGCCAAGTTAATCATCATGAATGCCTTAGTGTCAAGACAGGCAATTCGTAATTTTGAAAAACAGTAGTATGAAGTAAAAAGAAATCTCATCAAGTTGATGTGATTTGTTTCCTAAAATGTTTTTTAAGTGGAAACTAAACTTGAGTCACTTGACATAGATTGAGGATAACAAATAAAAGAGAGAGAGCAGGCTTACTTCCAAATTTAAAGATTCTTGTAATTTGTACTTGTCCTTAGAAAGCAATTCATCACTTCAGAAATGTCTTTATATATGTCATTCAGATTTATGATAACCAAACTACACAGTATACTGAAAGGTTGAAATATCGTTATACCCAGTGTTTTCTTGTTTTGTTTAGATTGGAAGGTAAAATCAGAAAAAGTGTGTATTCCATCTAATGGCCAAAGAATGTGAAAGACTGGAGAACCAAAAATGAAATTTTCAGTCATAGAAGACTACAAAAGTTGTGAGTGAAACCAGTTATTTTCTTCCCTTGAGAACGTCTGTAATTTTCAAGAGTGAAGACTCAGAGTTTCTCTAAACTTTGTTTGAGAAATTTTAAAAAACATTTCACAAGAAGTAGTATTCTCAATACTTTAGAAGTCCTAGTTCTACTTTTTGCGTAGTTTCCCTTCATCTTAGGGCCTGTCTTGCTTTCATTTTCTACCTATTAATGTCTAAAAATAAAGGAAACTGTTAAATTCACTGATGTTAAGGATATTATATGAATATTCCTGAGAGTAAATGCTTTCTAAAAGAGGAGCTTGAATAAAGAATACTTACCCTAAATATTAATAAATATAGCACTTCAAAATCCAATTAGAAAAAAATGTAACCATATTACAGTAAACCAAATACCAGATTATAATTTTGAAGGGATTTAGACATAGTAAGACTAGTTTTATATATATAGTCTTGAAACAGGGACCAAGTAGTCTAACACATGCAGGAGTCAGGAGCTCACACAAAAGCCACCCCAGGGGCTGCTCTTGGGGGGCCCAAACCTTCTGATCAAGGCCCATCCTGTGGTTGATGTGAGGCCAGTAGTGGCCCCCAGCATGCCAGTCCTGGGTCCTCCCAGAGTCCGGTTGCTTGGGAATGCAGCCCAAAGCTGGTAGTAAACTCCATCTAAGGCTAAATACTGGCGGGAGACCAATAGTCAACAAGTACCATAGGGAAAGTTGAAAAGTCATATACAGATTACTAATTTTTATGAAATAACAGAGTAGAGAGCCTGGAGCATATTGAAATGGCATAGCTTGAAATAACACAGTCCAGGATTTCCCAAAATGTCTTAAAACATGGATAATCTTAAAACATTTTAAGATTATACATAAAAATAGCTTTAATAATAGATGAATCATTTATAGTAAATTATCCCTAAAAACTTGAACAATATTCTATGAATTTTCTTGAATTAACCTAAATTATACTTGGCAAATATTTAAAAAAAATTCACGTGAACTATATTAATTTTTCCTAATAACAACATCTTGTGAAAATAAGCATTCAAGAGTTCTTTTTTACAGCTCTGTGATGGTCAAGCCCCCTCACACACCAATCACAAATAGTCACCTGCAGTTCCATAAGTTTATGGCTCAGCTACCACAACACTTAGAAAAAACACATATACAAGGTATGGTCATAAACAGATGGTAAATAAATTACTCATGGAAAAGCAGATTGCTGATGTTTTTAAAATATTGAAAGACAGAACATACATAATCCTTATAAGGATATTATTTACCTAATTTACATTTTAAAACACTTTAGAACTCTAAGTAAAGGAGAGATAAATTAGGAGACTGGAATTAACATGCACACACTATTATATGTAAGATAAATAACCAACAGGATCTACTTTACAGCATAGGGAACTACATTCAGTATTTCATAATAACGTATAAGGGAAAAGAATCTGAAAAAATATATATATATAAGCAATCTCAAAAACTACAGAATGATCTCTGTTAGTTTCCAAGGCAAACCGCTCTATATCATGGTAATCCAAGTCTATGCCTCTATCAATAATGTTGAAGAAGCTAAAGTTGAATGGTTCTATGAAGACCTATAAGACCTTTTAGAACTAACACCCCTAAAAAATGTCCTTTTCATTATAGGGGAGTGGTATGGAAAATAAGGAAGTCAAGAAACACCTGGAGTAACAGGCAAATTTGGCCTTGGAGTACACAATGAAGCAGGACAAATGCTAATAGAGTTTTGCCAAGAGAACGCAATGGTCATAGCCAATACCCACTTCCAACAACACAAGACTCTAAACATGGACACCAACAGATGGCCAACACCAAAATCAGATTGATTATATTCTTAGAAGCCAAAAATGGAAAAGCAAAAAAAGTCAGAAGCAAAAATGGAAAAAAAAAAAAGTCAGCAAAATCAAGACTGGAAGCTGACTGTTGCTCGGATCATGAACTCCTTATTGCCAAATTCAGACTTAAATAAAAGAAAGTAGGGAAAATGACTAGACCTTTCAGATATGACCTGAAGTTAACTATTCACATATTGCTGAAGCTCGTCTTGAGAATTTTGACCATGACTTTACTAACATGTGAAATGAGTGCAATTGTGTGGTAGTTGGAGCATTCTTTAGCATTGCCTTTCATTGAGATTGGAATGAATACTGACCTTTTACAGTCCTGTGGTCATTGCTGAGTTTTCCAAATTTGATGGCATATTGAGTGCAGCACTTTCACATCATCATTTTTCAGGATTTGAAATAGCTCCACTGAAATTCCATCACCTATACTAGCTTTGTTCGAAGTGATGCTTTCTAAGACCCACTAGACTTCACATTTAGAAAAGGCAGAGGAACCAGAGATCAAATTGCCAACATCCGCTGGATCATGGAAAAAACAAGAGAGTTCAAGAAAAACATCTATTTCTGCTTTATTGACTATACCAAAGCCTTTGACTGTGTGGATCACAATAAACTGGAAAATTCTGAAAGAGATGGGAATACCAGACCACCTGATCTGCCTCTTGAGAAACCTATATGCAGGTCAGGAAGCAACAGTTAGAACTGGACAAGGAACAATAGACAGGTTCCAAATAGGAAAAGGAATACGTCAAGGCTGTATATTGTCACCCTGCTTATTTAACTTACATGGAGAGTACATCATGAGGAACGCTGGGCTGGAAGAAGCACAAGCTGGAATCAAGATTGCCGGGAGAAATATCAATAACCTCAGATATGCAGATGACACCACCCTTATGGCAGAAAGTGAAGAGGAACTAAAGAGCTTCTTGATGAAAGTGAAAGAGGAGAGTGAAAAAGTTGGCTTAAAGCTCAACATTCAGAAAACTAAGATCATGGAATCCGGTCCTATCACTTCATGGAAAATAGAGAGAGAAACAGTGGAAACAGTCTCAGACTTTATTTTTGGGGGGCTTCAAAATCACTGTGGATGCTGACTGCAGCCATGAAATTAAAAGACGCTTACTCCTTGGAAGGAAAGTTATGACCAACCTAGATATCATATTAAAAAGCAGAGACATTACTTTGCCAACCAAGGTCCATCTAGTCACGGCTATGGTTTTTCCCGTGGTCATGTATGGATGTGAGAGTTGGACTGTGAAGAAAGCTGATCGCCGAAGAATTGATGCTTTTGAACTTTGGTGTTGGAGAAGACTCTTGAGAGTCCCTTGGACTGCAAGGAGATCCATCCAGTCCATTCTAAAGATCAATCCTGGGTGTTCATTGGAAGGACTGATGCTAAAGCTGAAACTCCAACACTTTGGCCACCTCATGCGAAGAGTTGACTCACTGGAAAAGACTCTGATGCTGGGAAGGATTGGGGGCAGGAGGATAAGGGGATGACAGAGGATGAGCTTGCTGTATGGCATCACTGACTTGATAGACATGAGTTTGAATAAACTCCGGGAGTTGTTGTTGGACAGGGAGGCCTGGCGTGCTGTGATTCATGGGGTCACAAAGAGTTGGACACAACTGAGCGACTGAACTGAACTGAACTGAAATCATATTCCTTACAATTATACAGTGGAAGTGAGAAATAGATTTAAGGGACTAGATCTGATAGAATGCCTGATGAACTATGGACAGAAGTTTGTGACATTGTCCAGGAGACAGGGATCAAGACCATCCCCAAGAAAAAGAAATGCCAAAAGGCAAAATGGCTGTCTGAGGAGGCCTTAGAAATAGCTATGAAAGGACGGGAAGCAAAAAGCAAAGGAGAAAAGGAAAGATATACCCATTTGAATGCAGAGTTCCAAAGAATAGCAAGGAAAGATAAGAAAGTCTTTCTCACTGATCAGTGCAAAGAAATAGAGGAAAACAATAGAACGGGAAAGACTAGAGATCTCTTCAAGAAAATTAGAGATTCCAGGGGAACATTTCATGCAAAGATGGGCTCGATAAAGGACAGAAATGGTATGGACCTAACAGAAGCAGAAGATGTGTAGAAGAGATGCAAGAATACACAGAAGAACTGTACAAAAAAGATCTTCATGACCCAGATAATCACGATGGTGGGATCACTCACCTAGAGTCAGACATCCTGGAATGTGAAGTCAAGTGGGCCTTAGGAGTCATCACTATAGACAAAGCTAGTGGAAGGGATGGAATTCCAGTTGAGCTATTTCAAATCCTGAAAGATGATGCTGTGAAAGTGCTGCACTCAATATGCCAGCAAATTTGGAAAACACAACAGTGGCCATAGGACTGGAAAAGGTCAGTATTCATTCCAATCCCAAAGAAAGGCAATGACAAAGAATGCTCAAACTACCACACAATTGCAGACATCTCACACGCTAGCAAAGTAATGCTCAAAATTCTCCAAGCCAGGATTCAGCAATATGTGAACCGTGAAATTCCAGATGTTCAAGCTGGTTTTAGAAAAGGCAGAAGAACCAGAGATCATGTTGTCAACATCTGTTGGATCATCGAAAAAGTGAGAGAGTTAAAAAAAAATAATCTATTTCTGCTTTATTGACTATGCCAAAACCTTTGACTGTGTGGATCACAATAAACTGTGGAAAATTCTGAAAGAGATGGGAATACCAGACCACCTGACCTGCTTCCTGAGAAATCTGTATGCAAGTCAGGAATCAACAGTTAGAACTCGACATGGAACAGCAGACTGGTTCCAAATAGGGAAGGGAGTACATCAAGGCTATATCTTGTCACCCTGCTTATTTAACTTACATGCATAGTACATCAGGAGAAACGCTGGGCTGGATGAAGCAAAAGCTGGAATTAAGATTGCCAGGAGAAATATCAATAACCTCAGATATACAGATGACACCACCCTTATTGCAGAAAGTGAAGAAAAACTAAAGAGTCTCTTGATGAAAGTGAAAGAGAAGAGTGAAAAAGTTGGCTTAAAACTCAACATTCAGAAAGCTAAGATCATGGCATCTGGTCCCATCACTTCATGTCAGATAGATGGGGAAACAGTGGAAACAGTGGCTGACTTTATTTTTTGGGGGTCCAAATCACTGCAGATGGTGACTGCAACCAAGAAATTAAAAGACGCAGGAAAGTTATGACCAACCTAGACAGCAAATTAAAAAGCAGAGACATTACTTTGCCAACAAGGGTCCATGTAGTCAAAGCTATGTTTTTTCCAGTAGTCTTATATGGATGTGAGAATTAGAGTCTGAATTAAGCTGAGCAGTGGAGAATTGAAGCTTTTTCACTGTGGTATTGGAGAAGACTCTTGAGAGTCCCTTGAACTGCAAGGAGATCCAACCAGTCCATCCTAAGGGAGATCAGTCCTGAGTGTTCATTGAAAGGACTGATGTTGAAGCTGAAACTTCAACACTTTGGCCACCTGATTTGAAGAACTGTCTCATTGGAAAAGTCCCTGATGCTGGGAAAGATTGAAGGAAGGAGGAGAAGGGGACAACAGAGGAGGAGATGGTTAGTTGGTATCACCAACTCAATGGACGTGAGTTTAGGTAAACTCCGGGAGCTGGTGATGGACAGGGAAGTCTGGCATGCTGCTGTCCATGGGATCGCAAAGAGTTGAACATGACTGAGTGACTGAACTGATATATATTCTGAGTCACTGTGCTGTACGTGTGAAACTAAGATGACATTATAATCAATTACACTTCAATAAATGAAATAAATTAAAAATATTTTAGAACTTGAAATCATCTTTTCATGCTAGCTATGGTGCTTAGGTTGTCATGGAGATAGTTTCACTTATATTTATAGGACCATTGATTTCTCAAATCCTACTTGGGAAGTCTGGAACATACTTTAAACTGTGTGGAAGAATGCCTAAGTATCTATTTTGGTAGCTGTGGAAAAAGTAAATTGATGTATATGTGTGTGTGTGTATACATATATATGATGCATACATAAAATATATATATATATATATGTATATATACAAATATTAAGGAAATAAATTACCAGGCACAAATATATATATATATATATATTTATTTCCTTAATATTTGTATAAAAAGAGGCAAGCTTCTATTCACTCCTTGGAGTTTTACACTGTACATGTCTGTGAGGTGGTCATAAGAGGTTATATGTTTATATCACATTCTACCTGTATTCCAAAGTGTTCTTATTATCCTTTGTTCCTGTAACCAGAGAAGTTTAAGTATTTTGGTCAAGTGTATACTGATTAATGTCTGTGTTGAATGTGCCATGAGAGATGAAAGCCTCTGACACTATAGATTTAAATTTAGTTTATCAAATGTATGTGTTCACAAAATCTTTGTATTTGTGCATTTTAATTTGATAAGAAGGTAGAGTCTATTGAAGTTAAGACAGAGTTCATTGTCCATAGAGTTTCCACTTGGCCTTTGTCCTGGGTTTTCTAGCAAGGGCTCTCATTAATATCAATTTTCCTGACAGCTTTCATGATGTGGACACATTAATACTAGGAACTGAACTGTGATCACTGACATAAACTACTGAACTGCTGTCAGAGAGCAGTGACTTTAGATCATTTACAGAGGATTTAATGTAGTGAAGAAAATTAACCGTATCAAGAATTTAGCTTGTGTTTGAAGTAAGGAATATATTTATTACTTTCTAGTAAAAATGATTTGAGAGAGAACATGCTTTCATGGTTCTAATTAATACTGAGTTTCAAAACATGGGATCTCCCCCATAATTTCTACTGATATGTATGTAACTCTAATAAAATAATTTTCTTGATTTTTCCTTTCATACACCAGTAGCAGCAATGTACCTTGTGACTTCAAAGCAATGTGATTTATTGTCAATAAGACATCTCCCCAGGAGTATGAGATTCAATGTGCATTTTCTTTTGAAGACTTAAACAGTGAAACATTATGGTATTCTGAAATTTTAAAAAAAAGTTATTTCTAAATAGTCTAACCCCCTTAATTGATCAATGCCAGTATTATTGCCCAGAAAACTCCATGGACAGCATGAAAAGGCAAAAAGATATGATACTGAAATATGAGCCCCACCAGGCTGGAAGGGAAGATTGGAACACAATTACTAAAAGTTCTAGAAAGATTGATGCGAAGAGCTGATTCATTGGAAAAGACCCTGATGCTGGGAAAGATTGAAGGCAAAATAAGTAGGCAGCAGAGGGTGAGATGGTTAAATAGCATCACCAACTCAATGGACATGAGTTTGTGTCAACTCTGTCAGATAGTGGATGATAAGGGAGCCTGAAGTGCTACAGTCCATTTGGTTGCAAAGACTTAGTGACTGAACAACAGGAACTACAACACCAAATAGTCTATGATTTAAAAATGATATCATACATGAAATAGTATAGATTTTAATTTTGTAAATGTTTTTCCTTCTTCCGTTTTGTTCCGTTCCATCGCTCAGTCGTGTCCGACTCTATGCAACCCCGTGGACTGTAGCCTACCAGGCTTCTCCGTCCATGGGATTCTCCAGGCAAGAATACTGGAGTAGGTTACCGTTTCCTTCTTCAGCAACTTTTAATAATGAATGCTATATGTTGCTAGATTTTTTTAAGGTAGCAGCTCTGAGGTTCAATCTACTCCCACAGAATGAGCTCAGCCTCCTCTGATCACAGTAAGAGATAGGGAGCCACTTTTAGAGTGCATGTTACTACAATTACTAGCATTTTTAGCAACACCCCTGCCACACACACACAAACCAGTTTTATCTTTTTCCATTGGAAGTCTCCTCTAAGGGAAATGCTGACAATTGTGGAGATGATCAAAGTTGATTTAGAACAACTGATTTATTTGCACTAAGAATAACTAAACCAACCAGTAGGACAAAAAGACAAACAGCAAAACCTAAATCCAGATTCCATCAGTTATCAATTTCATCCATAACCTGAAACCTGTTTATTATACCAACTTCCATTTGCTGCACGAACTCCCATCCACTTCTGTTTCTTAGATCAAACTGCCAAGACAATGTATTACTGCTTCACCTCTGGTTACTCTTAACTTATAGGAAAATTTTTCTCATTATAATTTTATTGTCATGAGGGGAGGCTTACACCATCCAGATAATTAACAGTGGCTCCATGAAGTGCAGTAATTGCTAAGGCATTGCTGACTCTACTGAGGAGGCATTATGTTCTCAGTTTATTCTGCCACTTACAACTAAATGGCTGCAGAAACATTTTAATCCCTTTCTGAGTCTCCTATGTCTAGGAATAATTTCTTGATCAAGGCACTCTCATCAACATTTCTAGATGAGTACATATTATTTCCATTATTTCAATAGAGAAGTAAAAGCAATCTCAATCTGATTAAATTTAAAGACCTTTGACAGAATGAAATAATTATTGTAATTCTGATAAGTTAAAAATATACTCCCATGCATTCCTTAAACATATTGTTCTTGTATTAAGCAACAAAACACAAAACAAAAACTAAATTCCTTGTTACATTCGATAGATCTCATTACTTTCTTTCCATGGAAAGCATAAGTTATGATTTATTTGACTGAGGCTAACACCATACAAAAAGCAAAGGAGAAAAGGAAAGATATAAGCATCTGAATGCAGAGTTCCAAAGAATAGCAAGGAGAGATAAGAAAGCCTTCCTCAGTGATCAATGCAAAGAAATAGAGGAAAACAACAGAATAGGAAAAACAAGAGACCTCTTCAAGAAAATTAGAGATTCCAAGGGAACTTTTCATGCAAAGATGGGCTCGATAAAGGACAGAAATGGTATGGACCTAACAGAAGCAGAAGATATTAAGAAGAGGTGGCAGGAATACACAGAAGAACTGTACAAAAAAGATCTTCACGACCAAGATAGTCACGATAATGTGATCACTGACCTAGAGCCAGACATCTTGGAATGTGAAGTCAAGTGGGCCTTAGAAAGCATCACTACAAACAAAGCTAGTGGTGGTGATGGAATTCCAGTTGAGCTATTTCAAGTCTTGAAAGATGATGCTGTGAAAGTGCTGCACTCAATATGCCAGCAGATTTGGAAAACTCAGCAGTGGCCACAGGACTGGAAGAGGTCAGTCTTCATTCCAATCCCAAAGAAAGGCAATGCCAAAGAATGCTCAAACTACCGCACAATTGCACTCATCTCACACGCTAGTAAAGTCATGCTCAAAATTCTCCAAGCCAGGCTTCAGCAGTATGTAAACCGTGAACTCCCAGATGTTCAAGCAGGTTTTAGAAAAGGCAGAGGCACCAGAGATCAAATTGCCAACATCCGCTGGATCATGGAGAAAGCAAGAGAGTTTCAGAAAAACATCTATTTCTGCTTCATTGACTATGCCAAAGCCTTTGACTGTGTGGATCACAATAAACTGTGGAACATTCTGAAAGAGATTGGAATACCAGACCACCTGACCTGCCTCTTGAGAAACCTGTATGCAGGTCAGGAAGCAACAGTTAGAACCGGTCATGGAACAACAGACTGGTTCCAAATAGGAAAAGGAGTGCGTCAAGGTTGTATATTGTCACCTTGCTTATTTAACTTATATGCAGAGTACATCATGAGGAACGCTGGGCTGGAGGAAGCACAAGCTGGAATCAAGATTGCTGGGAGAAATATCAATAACCTCAGATATGCAGATGACACTACCCTTATGGCAGAAAGTGAAGAGGAACTCAAAAGCCTCTTGATGAAAGTGAAAGAGGAGAGTGAAAAGGTTGGCTTGAAGCTCAACATTCAGAAAACAAAGATCATGGCATCTGGTCCCGTCACTTCATGGGAAATAGATGGAAAAACAGTGGAAACAGTGTCAGACTTTGTTTTTTTGGGCTCCAAAATCACTGCAGATGCTGATTGCAGCCATGAAATTAAAAGACGCTTGCTCCTTGGAAGGAAAGTTATGACCAACCTTGATAGTATATTAAAAAGCAGAGACATTACTTTGCCGACCAAGGTCCGTCTAGTCAAGGCAATGGTTTTTCCCGTGGTCATGTATGGATGTGAGAGTTGGACTGTGAAGAAAGCTGATCGCCGAAGAATCGATGCTTTTGAACTGTGGTGTTGGAGAAGACTCTTGAGAGTCCCTTATACTGCAAGGAGATCCAACCAGTCCATTCTAAAGGAGATCAATCCTGGATGTTCATTGGAGGGACTGATGCTAAAGCTGAAACTCCAATACTTTGGCCACCTCATGAGACGAGTTGACTCACTGGAAAAGACTCTGATGCTGGGAAAGGTTGGGGGCGGGAGGAGAAGGGGACGACGGAGAATGAGATGGCTGGATGGCATCACCGACTCTGTGGACATGAGTTTGAGTGAACTCCGGGAGTTGGTGATGGACAGGGAGGCCTGGCGTGCTGTGATTCATGGGGTCGCAGAGAGTCGGACACGACTGAGCGACTGAACTGAACTGAAGTGAACTGAACACCATACCAGGTATATCTTCAGAATTCATTGTTTTCCATGATTCATTCATAAAACAGGATTCTAAGTGGGGCATGGAAAATAATGGTTGAAACTTCCTTTCCTTATTACCATATTGGCAAACGTCTACTAAGTTATGATCGCAAAGAAAGGAAATAACTGTACATAGTTTACCTAAATAGAGAAAAATTTTTTGAAAAACCTCAGTATTCAAACTTATAAGAACTATTCTGAAAATCAACCTGTATTTACTGAATGAGCAAAAGGTCAAATCAGTAGCTCTTAAAAATGCATTTAAAAATTCTTTTGGTCACATCAAAACTAATTAGCAAGATGCTGAATAAATATATTTTATAAAACAAAAAGATATTTTATATTTCAATGACCGTTACATATGATTGTGACTGTATATATACATTAAAATATGAATAATAGCCATAATGATGATAATATGGTACGTGCATTTTTTATTATTTGCAAATATGGGGGAAATAATAGGGCAAAAACATTTGCACAACTCTTTTTTTAAGATGTTTTGCTAGCATTTTCTGAGTTGCTGAATCTGGACTATGGAAAATGGACCAATTATTACTCAGTTTAGAGTCACAAAAATATATGTTAAATTGTCAACTTATAATAGCGAAAGTAATTAGGACATGCTTAATTTGATGACTTGTCATTTTCTGAATGAGCACATAGTGAAAGAATTTAACAAATATTCTCAGTCTGAGGGGTATCAACATCTTTCAACCTGTCTTTAATAGGGAGACCCACATACACTCAGGCCAGCACACACTCTACACTTTTGTACACGAGGAAAAAGTGAAAATAAGCACCACAGACGGGAACAGAAAATAAATATTGACTACTCCTTTCCCCATGCTGCTGTTCCTCTGTTGGTAAGAATTACCATATAATCAGGGGTGTATGTGTGTGTACTCAGTTGCATCTGACTCTGCAACTGCATGGACTGTAGCCCACCAGTCTGTCCATGGGATCTCTCAGGCAAGAATACAAGAGTGGATTGCCATTTCCTACTCCTGGGGATCTTTCTGACCCATGGATTGAACCCACATCTCTAGTAGCTCCTGCACTGGCAGGATTCTTTACTACTGGGTGACATGGGAAGCCATAATCACAGGTAGCAATAATCACGGGTAGCAAGACAAAACTGTCAGGGCTGAGTGGTAGAGCCAAAAGAGCAACATAAATGGACAGCTGAAACCCTGTGGTAGAAAAAATATTTTGTTGTCCTTCCTGCTTTCTAAAGGTTGTTGTCCAAGGCATGATTGCACTGGTGTTATTATATCCATCAAGTTTAAAACTGCATGTGTAGGACAGCGTCCTATAAGTAGGAAGAAGAACCACCCTTGTATGGAGAAGACTTGAATGAGATTGGTGACATTTGTTTCTCATTTGAGTTCCTCTGGCTCAAAAGTACAAGGTTGTCTTTTGACAGGTGATAAGCAGGTAAGAATGCAAAAGAGAAGCAGAGTTTTCTTTGCCTTTCTACCTATGAAGATCTTCTATAGTATCTTGAGCTTGTGATGAGATTCAATTGAAACATATATGAGTAAAATATTTGAGAATTGATTTAGTGATAAAACAATTAAGGATAAAAATCACCATGTTAAAAATAACTTGGAAATATAGTATGTTTATACACACACACTAAAATAAAATATATTATATATTTTATATATAATTTGAAATTATTTGGAGCAAAATAATTTTACAGAACTTACTTCCTATCTATCTAATCTCTAAGCTGCCCAAACTATAGATCACAGTAAATACCCTTTGGTTATGAAGAAATTTAGCTCTCCTGGAATTTGTTCACTGTTTCACACCAGTTAGATCTGAAGGCTGGCATTGTAATACCACTGTACAGATCCAGAGAAATCGACATGGGGCACATTGAACCAAGTTTCCCTTGCTAAAATTGGAGAACATAGGCAAAACAATCTCTGACATAAATCACAGCAGGATCCTCCATGACCCACCTTCCAGAATATTGGAAATAAAAGCAAAAATAAACAAATGGGACCTAATTAAAATTAAAAGCTTCTGCACAGCAAAGGAAACTATAAGCAAGGTGAAAAGACAGCCTTCAGAATGGGAGAAAATAATGGCAAATGAAGCAACTGACAAAGAATTAATCTCAAAAATATACAAGCAACTCCTGCAGCTCAATTCCAGAAAAATAAATGACCCAATCAAAAAATGGGCCAAAGAACTAAACAGACATTTCTCCAGAGAAGACATACAGATGGCTAACAAACACATGAAAAGATGTTCAACATCACTCATAATCAGAGAAACGCAAATCAAAACCACAATGAGGTAACATTTCACACCAGTCAGAATGGCTGCTATCCAAAAGTCTACAAGCAATAAATGCTGGAGAGGGTGTGGAGAAAAGGGAACCCTCTTACACTGTTGGTGGGGATGCAAACTATTACAACCACTATGGAGAACAGCATGGAGATTCCTTAAAAAACTGGAAATAGAACTGCCATACGACCTAGCAGTCCCACTCCTGGGCATACACACCGAGGAATCCAGAATTGAAAGACACATGTACTCCAATGTTTATTGCAGCACTGTTTATAATAGCCAGGACATGGAGGCAACCTAGATGTCCATCTGCAGATGAATGGATAAGAAAGCTTTGGTACATATACACAATGGAGTATTACTCAGCCATTAAAAAGAAAACATTTGAATCAGTTCTAATGAGGTGGATGAAACTGTAGCCTATTATATACAGTGAAGTAAGCCAGAAAGAAAAACACCAATACAGTATACTAACGCATATATACGGAATTTAGAAAGATGATAACGATAATGATAAGAGACAGCAAAAGAGACATAGATGTATAGAACAGTCTTTTGGACTCAGTGGGAGAGGGCGAGGGTGGGATGATTTAGGAGAATGGCGTTGAAACATGTACATTATCATATGTAAAACGAATTGCCAGTCCAAGTTCGATGCATGATACAGGATGCTCGGGGCTGGTGTATTGGGAAGAAACCAGAGGGATGAGATGGGGAGGGAGGTGGGAGAGGGGTTCAAGATGGGGAACACATGTACACCCGGGGAAGATTCATGTCAATGTATGGCAAAACCAATACAATAATGTAAAGTAATTAGCCTCCAATTAGAAAAAATGACTTTGCTTACTACACAGGTGTCATAGAGTGGGCTCCCAATTAATGATGAGGCAGAGATCAAGCCATGTACATATCTGATACCTGCTAGAATAATTAGGTTCTAATAAGAATTTATCATTTTTTATTAATATAAAGAAAGTTATAGAAATAAACTTGTTAAATACAGCAGAATAATGGAGTGGTTTCATAAAGCTATGGTAAATATATGATTTTTCCATAAATCTTTTCAAACAAGATGTGATAATTTGACATACTTCAAACTGGTCTACAAATTGTCCCTTACTAGTTTAACTCAACTCAATGCTTCAGCAATTACAAATTTACCTTCACAAATTTACCTTACTTATTTTGAAAAAAGTTTTATTTTGTTTTCCTCCAATTCCAAAAAGAAGTCAGCAAAGCACCATTTATTGAATTAAAGATGTCTTCATAAAACAAATGACTAATTTAATGGTTTTGTTTATTAAAGCCCAAAACAATAGGGCAATATTATGCACATATATATTCAATTGGATAAATGCAATCAGCATTGCCAGATGCAGTTTAAACATTTTCTTGATTTATTTCCATGTCAGACTGTTTATCTATGTCTGTTCTAGGCCCAGTGAAATGGCATGAACAATAAATTAATTGAAGTGTCTTTAAAACCTTGTCCTCTTTCACTCCGTTTAATTGCAATAGATCCCTTCCCTGTCTCTAGAACTCCAGACTGCTCCCAACATACACCCCATTCCTTGAATATAATCCAGTCTCCTCAGTGACTTCAGTGACGCAGAGCTGATCATATCTTTCCCTTTAGTAATATAAATCAATTGTCTCTGTCATTCCAAGGACAAATTTGTTATTGTGGTTCAAAATCTCTTTAAGACTTGAACCTCTCTCCCTCACACGTCCTACTTCAAGCCATATCATTCTAATGATACCTCTCACCCTTGTCCCTATATACATGCACATATTATTTATTCTGCCTAAAACATCCTATCAATTTTCACCTCTCCTAGACTTGTGTGACTAATTCCTCATCACCATTCAAGTCTCAATTCTCTTACCTAATTTTTTTTTTTTGAGCAGCCTTCTCTGAGCCCATAAGGACTCCTCCTAATATAATAGCTTCAGCATCCCCTACCACAGCACACACTGCTTTCTTTAAAAAAAAAAAAAATTGTCAGTTTGTCTATTTGCATCACTGGACTTTGAAATTCTTGAGCAAAAGGGATTTTGTTTTATATTTCATTTCTCTAGCAGGGTACTTGAAACTTGAAAGATGTTCAGTAATATATGTCTTGAATAAATTAGTAAGTTTGGCAAAAGGAAGATAAGCAAGTGAATGAATAATATGAAATGAAATATAATGGCCTTTAAGGACCATGAAGATAGATATCATGTTATCTGGTTCACCGTATCCATTGATTCTAGCACAGGTCTGGCCTATGGATGAAATTTAATATGTATAAAATGAATAGACAAACTAATTTAATATTAGACAATACAAAAATATGGTTATTCAGTTCAAGTGATTCTCTTAGTATGGAGTGTCTACCCGTAAGAATATCACAGTGGCTAAAAACAAAATTCTGGTTTCGGAGCTAAGTCATATTTCTAAAACTTAACTCAGGTGCTTTAAAATAGTAAGACTTTTGAAGAGTAAAGAAGGTAGTCAATATATAGGACCCAGCATATGTTCTGACACCAAAAAGTGGTCAGTTAACATAAGGTATTACAAATATTATTTCTATTACTTTTCTTCCTCTCCCTCCTCCTTTGACCTGCACTGATAGATAAGAGAGCTATATTTTAAAATAAGGATAAAGAAGGAAAACGTGTTTTTTTTTTTTAGTGTGAAAGTTGCACAGTCATATATAACTCTTTGCAGCCCCATGGACTGTAATCCGCCAGGCTCCTCTGTCCATAGAATTCTCCAGGCATGATTACTAGAGTGGGTTGCCATTCCATTCTCCAGGGGATCGTCCCAACCCAAGGACTGAACCCAGGTCTCCTGAATCACAGGTGGATTCCTCATCTTCTGAGCCACCAGGGAAGCCCCCATTTAAATGTAAGTAATAACAAAATGAAACACTTTTTGAACTTTTCATTGTGATGGTTAATTTTATGTTTCTGGGCTAATGGATGTTCAGATAGCTGGTAAAAATGTCTAAATCTATATATATTTCTGGATGTGTTTTTTGGAAAGATTGGCATTTGAATCGGTAGACTGTAAAGTTCACCCTCACCTATAAGGGTGGGTACAATCCAAGCCTTGAATAGAACAAAAGATATAGGAAGGACAAATCTGCTCTTTCTGCTTTAGCTAGGACATTTGTCTTTTCCTACTCTTGGATAATGGTGCTAATAATTCTCAGGTCTTTGAATTTACACTTGAAGTACACCACCACTTTCCTGGGCCTCCAGCTTTCAGATAACAGATCTTGGGACTTTATGCCTCCATAATCAGATAAACCAGTTCCTCATAATAAATCTCTATATACCTATATATAGCCTATTGGTTCTGTTTCTTTGCTGCTGCTGCTGCTGCTACATCACTTCAGGCATGTCTGACTCTGGGCGACCCCATAGATGGCAGCCCACCAGGCAACCCCGTTCCTGGGATTCTCCAGGCAGGAACACTGGAGTGGGTCACCATTTCCTTCCCAATGCATGAAAGTGAAAAGGGAAAGAGAAGTCACTCAGTCGTGTCCAACTCTTTACGACCCCATGGACTGAAGCCTACCAGGCTCCTTCATCCATGGGATTTTCCAGGCAAGAGTACTGGAGTAGGGTGCCATTGCCTTCCATTTCTTTAGAGAACCTAATACAGTTATACACACACAAGGTCAGAGCAGGCAGCTGAGAGGAGCAACCCCACGTTCAAGGAGCAGCGGCTGTGCCAGCGCAGGAGGGCCAAGAGGAGCTACTCCACGTTCAAGGTAAGGAACAGCAACTGAGCTTTGCTGGAGCAGCCATGAAGAGATACCCCACGTCCAAGGTAAGAGAAACCCAAGTAAGATAGTTGGTGTTGTGAGAGGGCATCAGAGGGTAGACACACTGAAACCATAATCACAGAAAACTACCCAATCTGATCACATGGACCACAGCCTTGTCTAACTCAATGAAACTAAGCCATGCCGTGTGGGGCCACCGAAGATGAGTGGGTCATGGTGGAGAGGTTTGACAGAATGTGGTCCACTGGAGAAGGGAATGGAAAACCACTTGCCTTGAGAACCCCATGAACAGTATGAAAAGGCAAAATGATAAGATACCGAAAGAGGAACTCCCCGGGTAGGTAGGTGCCCAATGTGCTATTGGAGATCAGTGGGGAAATAACTCCAGAAAGAATGAAAGGATGGAGCCAAAGCAAAAACAATACCCAGTTGTGGATGTGACTGGTGATAGAAGCAAGGTCCGATGCTGTAAAGAGCAATATTGCATAGGGACCTGGAATGTTAGGTCCATGAATCAAGGCAAATTGGAAGTGGTCAAACAGGAGATGGCAAGAGTGAACATAGACATTCCAGGAATCAGCGAACTAAAGTGGACTGGAATGGGTGAATTTAACTCAGATGACCATTATATCTACTACTGTGGGCAGGAATCCCTTAGAAGAAATGGAATAGCCATCATGGTAAAAAAAAAATTCCGAAATGCAGTACTTGGAAGCAATCTCAAAAATGACAGAATGATCTCTATTCGTTTCCAAGGCAAACCATTCAATATCATAGTAATCCAAGCCTATGCACCAACCAGTAATGCTAAAGAAGTTGAAGTTGAACGGTTCTATGAAGACCTACAAGACCTTTTAGAACTAATACCCCCCAAAAAAATGTCCTTTTCATTATAGGGGACTGGAATGCAAAAGTAGGAAATCAAGAAACACCTGGAGTAACAGGCAAATTTGGCCTTGGAGCACAGAATGAAGCAGGGCAAAGGCTAATAGAGTTTTGCCAAGAGAACGCACTGGTCATAGCAAACACCCTCTTCCAACAACACAAGAGAAGACTCTACACATGGACTTCACCAGATGGTCAACACCGAAATCAGATTGATTATATTCTTTGCAGCCAAAGAAGGAGAAGCTCTATACAGTCAGCAAAAACAAGACCGGGAGCTGACTGTGGCTCAGATCATGAACTCCTTATTGCCAAATTCAGACTTAAATTGAAGTAGGGAAAACCACCAGACCATTCAGATATGACCTAAATCAAATCCATTATGATTAAACAGTGGAAGTGAGAAATAGATTTAAGGGACTAGATCTGATAGACAGAGTGCCTGATAAACTATGCACAGAGGTTTGTGACATTGTACAGGAAACAGGGGTCAAGAATATCCCCATGGAAAAGAAATGCAAAAAAGCAAAATGGCTGCCTGAGGAGGCCTTACAAATAGCTATGAAAAGAAGAGAAGCAAAAAGCAAAGGAGAAAAGGAAAGATATAAGAGTCTGAATGCAGAGTTCCAAAGAATAGCAAGGAGAGATAAGAAAGCCTTCCTCAGCAATCAATGCAAGGAAATAGAGGAAAACAGCAGAATGGGAAAGACAAGAGATCGCTTCAAGAAAATTAGAGATACCAAGGGAACATTTCATGCAAAGATGGGCTCTATAAAGGACAGAAATGATATGGACCTAACAGAAGCAGAAGATATTAAGAAGAGGTGACATAAATACACAGGAGAACTGTACAAAAAAAGAGCTTCACGACCCAAATAATCACGATGGTGGGATCACTCACATAGAACCAGACATCCTGGAATGTGAAGTCAAGTGGGCCTTAGAAAGCATCACTACAAAAAAAGCTAGTGGAGGTGATGGAATTCCAATTGAGCTATTTCAAATCCTGAAAGATGATGCTGTGAAAATGCTGCAATCAATATGCCAGCAAATTTGGAAACTCAGCAGTGGCCACAGGACTGGAAAAGGTCAATTTTCATTCCAATCCCAAAGAAAGGTAATGCCAAAGAATGCTCAAACTACCGCACATTTGCACTCATCTCACACGCTAGTTAGTAAGTAATGCTTAAAATTCTCCAAGCCAGGCTTCAGCAATACGTGAACCATTAACTTCAAGATGTTCAAGTTGGTTTTAGAAAAAAGCAGAGGAACCAGAGATCAAATTGCCGACATCCGCTGGATCATGGAAAAAGCAAGAGTGTTCAAGAAAAACATCTATTTCTGCTTTATTGACTATGCCAAAGCCTTTGACTGTGTGGATCACAACAAACTGTGGAAAATTCTGAAAGAGATGGCCATACCAGACCACCTGACCTGCCTCTTGAGAAACCTGTATGCAGGTCAGGAAGCAACTGTTAGAACTGGATATAGAACAACAGACTGGTTCCAAATCAGAAAAGGAGTACGTCATGGCTGTATATTGTCTCCCTGCTTATTTAACTTATACGCAGAGTCAATCATGAGAAATGCTGGGCTGGAAGAAGCACAAGCTGGAATCAAGATTGCCGGGAGAAATATCAATAACCTCAGATATGCAGATGACACCACCCTTATGGCAGAAAGTGAAGAGGAACTAAAAAGCCTCTTGAGGAAAGTGAAAGAGGAGAGTGAAAATGTTGACTTAAAGGTCCACATTCAGAAAACTAAGATCATGGCATCTGGTCCCATCACTTTATGGGAAATAGATGGGGAAACAGTGGAGACAGTGTTAGACTTTATTTTTTGGGCTCCAGAATCACTGCAGATGGTGATTGCAGCCATGAAATTAAAAGACGCTTACTTCTTGGAAGGAAAGTTTTGCCCAACCTAGGTAGTATATTAAAAAGCAGAGATATTACTTTGCAAACCAAGGTCCGTCTAGTCAAGGCTATGGTTATCCAATGGTCATATATGGATGTCAGAGATGGACTGTGAAGAAAGCTGAGTGCCGAAGAATTGATGCTTTTGAACTGTGGTATTGGAGAAGACTCTTGCGAGTCCCTTGGACTGCAAGGAGTTCCAACCAGTTCATCCTAAAGGAGATCAGTCCTGGGTGTTCATTGGAAGGACTGATGCTAAAGCTGAAACTCCAATACTTTGGCCACCTCATTTGAAGAGTTTACTCATTGGAAGAGACCCTGATGCTGTGAGGGATTGTAGGCAGGAGGAGAAGGGGATGACAGAGGATGATATGGCTGGATGGCATCACCAACTCGATTGACACAAGTTTGAGTGAACTCCAGGAGTTTGTGATGGACAGGGAGGCCTGGCATGCTGTGATTCATGGGATGGCAAAGAGTCAGACATGACTGAGCGACTGAACTGCACTGAATACTGTTTTGAAGCATAATCGTTGAAAACTGCATAAAGCATTATCTTCAGAAAGCAAGAATTAGTGAAAACTCTTAAAGCTATACAATTTCATTTATATATATAAACAAATTATTGATATATATTGGAATGAGCACATTTTTAGTACATCTTTACAAATGGAATAGCACTAATTTCGTCCAAATGCATGCTTTAATAGAAGTTAAACAGAAAACAAGCAGTGACAGTAATAAATATTGAGAATATAAATTCATATGTCCATATGAATATGAATTGCCAGGCCACCCCACCAGTGGCATCCAATAATTCTCAAATAATATGTGTGTTGCCTCCAGTCTCAAATCCATGACATTAATTTGCTAATTAAACATGCTTGTCTCACTGCATTTTGTGTTACTACAGTCTGAGTCAGCATTAAGCTAGTTCAAATTGTTTTATGTTTTCAGTCTTTTCATTCACTAATATTTGTTATACTACATGCTTTTTTTCCTTTCCAGCACAACCAGATAGAAGATCCTTCATTTGTATTCTATACAGTTTGGGTAGCAATCTGGATTTTCTGTCAACATTCCACAGTGATATGTTCAGGAGTCTCATTCTCCAGAATGCCTGAGATATTTTTAGATTTGACTGGCAAGAAAGGCCGATGTGACTTTGCCAATGTCCTAACAATTGCTCCCTGTATTTACAAATGAGTCATCTCATAAGCAGCCCACCATCACAGAAGCAGATTGCTCATTGTATTCACAGTCAAGATAATAAATAGCCCATATATAAAGAGAGATGAACACAAACTCTGCTGCACTCATGTAAGTTGCAGTACATTATTTTGAGATATCTAAATTTGAACTGCTAGGAAAGTTTTTATGTGAAAAAGTAGAAGTGTTAGTTGCTCAGTTGTGTCCTACTCTTTGCTACCCCATGGACTATAGCCCACGAGGCTCCTCTGTCCATGGAATTCTCCAGGCAAGAATCCTGGATGGGTATCCTTTCCCTTTTATGTGACTACCCTCCACCCAACCAAAAAAAAAAGTAGTTCATCATTTTTCCTTTTTTTTAAAGTATGTATTTATACATACTTCAGGTCTTAGCTGCCCCAAGGCATGTGGGATCTCAGTTCCCCAAGTGGGGAATGAACCCATGTCCCCTAAATTGGAAGATGGATTCTTAACAACTGGACCACCAAGGAAGACCCTCACTTGTCTTAAAAGAAGCAAATTCTAGATAAGATGATAAGGTGAGAATAAGTACATAGGACATCTTCCAATTTCTTATCATGATTTGTATGAAATCTCTATGCTGGGAAAGAAAACTGCAAGATTAAGGAAAGAAATGTTTATTTCTGTATATGGAAGATGACTATCATGGGGACTGCTACACCAAACAGCTAGAATTTTATATCTACCACTTTTTAATCTCTTATTATGTCCTCTTTCTCCCCTTACACTCAACTTCTTACCTCTCTATGAGGGATGTTAAATGGTGGGTCTGATTATAAGAATGTATCTTGTTTTTTTATCAGATAATTTTCAGCGACTTTTTGAAGAACAAGTTTTCCTTGGCCTCTCTCTCTTTTGTGCTGATATCAGGTGGTCTACTGAAGAATGATAGTGAAAAAGCATAACCTCTGTTCTGAATAAGATACAAAAAGCAGTATTTTTATCAAATACTGAAAAATATTACGAGTGTAAGATGTCAAGATTAATATACTCTACCTTATGAAAAGGTAAACTACTTGATAGAGCAAAAAGTAAAATTTGTAAGCAGAGAACAAACTTCACAAATACTTCCAGAAAAGACAGAAAAATCTAAAAAAGTGGAATTTTAGGAAAAGAGGTACTACATGAGGACAAATAGTATATTTTAAAACCAAGAATATATGGTGTCTCAGGAAGAGAGAATCAGACAAATGAAATGATTTAATACACAATAGGACAAAAATTTCCTTCTACATAAAAAAATTATGTCTGAAACTGGCACATAATGTTATGAGTAAATTTTATCAAAAGAGATCTATGCTTATGCACATACTTAACTTTCAAAACCAAAGGATAATCTAAGAATAATCTAATAATTCTTCAATAATAAAAAGAAAAATGGACATTCAGAGGTACCAACAGAATATCTTACCCAAAAAACAGACTGATTGAAGACTGATGTATAACACTCAAACATTGGAAGAAAATGATATAACTTCTAGTATTTAGAAAGTCCAGGATGGTAAGGAAGCCTCAATGTAGTTCATGTGTGAACAAACAAAAAAGCGTTTACAGATATGCAAGTATTTAGAAAATGAATGATTTTTTTCTGAATAAAACATTTACTTCCTTCTAAATTTTTAGATTCTAGGTAGATGCATCAAAATAGAAAGTTCAATATTCAATAGGAAGTAATAACTAAAAGAGACCAGGCACAAAAAATAAAAACATGAAATATAGAAATAATGAATTGGGTTACCAGCTTAGGTGAATGATATTTTTTAAAATATGTGTGTGTGTGTGTATGTGAGTATTTGTGTGTGCGTATATGTATGCTAAATCCTTCTGTCTGGCAAACTCATTCCCATTGCCTCTGCAGTCATTTCCTACCACAATCTAGCCTAGAGTCATTTCTCCTTCATTTTGTCTGCTAACTAGTTCCCATTAACATGGTGTTTTCCACAGATTTGTTGAAAATTTTAGTTCATTAATGCAACAGATTTATTTTGTGTTTGGTTTATTCACTTTTATTCTAGAGTGATCATGTGAATGGAAGGTAATTCCATTTGTCAATTTGATAGCTATTAAAAGTAAACAAGGTTCCAATTTCTGATTTCATAGAGCACATCCCTTTCTTTATATGTCTCAATTTGTAGTTAATTTCAGTATGTGAAACTGATATGTGAGGGGTTGAAGTTTTTGATAGAAATATAAGCACTTATCATTGAATAATCTTTTTGCTTTTTGCTTTTCCAGTTTATCAGTTGTCCTATAAGAAGGAATTTACATTAACATAGTAATTGTTAGCCTTTGCATGTCACGATGAAAATCATGTTTTAAAAGTATTTTAGTTTTGCTTAAGAAACAGTTGAAATTAAAGTGTTTCTGTATTTAAAATGAGAAAGGGCTTAGTCTTATCTTTATATATTTTTAACCTTTTATTTATTTATTGACCATGCCACACAACTTGTAGGATTTTAGTTCCCCCATCAAGGATTGAACCTGGGCCCTTGATGGTGAAAGCTGAGTCCTAACCAGTGGAGCACTAGAGAATTCCTTAAATGTTTTTAAAATTAGTGAAAGAGGTGCTTTCACCTCTTGCAATCCTATCTACATCACATTTATTTAACTATAACACCTTCACCTTACCATGTTTCATAATATCTGGATGCTCAAACATGATATGTTATGGGAAAAACTATGGCACTGGGAAATGGAACTTCTGGGGTTTATTTGTAGTTCTCCAATTGCTGGGTTTCTTGGGCGTATCTCTGTCTCCCTTTGCTACACTTTCCTAATTTATAAAATAAAGAACCTAAAGTAAATGATTTGTTAGGTTGTTTTCTTGTATAAATTTTTCCAAAGTTTAAGAAAATAGTTTGGCAAATGTAAATCATTTT